>NW_007726704.1:138731-201326 GCF_000696425.1 Galeopterus variegatus | reverse complement strand
TTGAGTGGTTAAGGTTGTCTGATATCTCTCAGATTTTCTTCAATGCCTTTGATTCTTTTTTATTTATTTTTTGTCTGCTTGTGTTATTTCAAATAGCCCATCTTCAAGTTCAGAGGTTCTTTCTTCAACTTCCGCAAGCCTGCTGGTTAAACTCTCCATTGTGTTTTTCATTTCGTTCAATAACTTCTTCAGTTTGGCACGTTCTGCTACATTTTTTTTTCAGGGCATTGATTTCCTTGTACATTTCTTCTTTCAGGTCCTGTATACTTTTCTTCATTTCATCATGATGTCTAGCTGAGTTTTCTTGTATCTCATTCAGTTTCCTTAGAATTATCACTCGAAATTCCTTGTCAGTCATTTCAAGGGTTTCTTGTTCTATAGGATCTAGAGCCTGAGAGTTATTATCCTTTGGTTGTGTACTTTCTAGATTTTTCGTATTTCTGGTATCTTTTCTTTGATGTTTATTCATTGTGGCAGGGAGTTTCACAGTCCACAGGTTTGACACTATTGACTGACTACGATGTTGCTGTGGTTGCCAATTAGGTATGGCTACATCAGTGAATGCTCAGTTGGCCACTAGTGCCTTGCATGTGTGGTTGCCTCAGGTCTTGGGCCTCTCTGGGGAGCCACCTCTCTGGTCAGCTTGGACTCGTCCGGGCTGCTGGATCACGGGGCGGTATCACAGGGTGTGTGGTCTCTGCTGAGCTTCAACCTCCCGTGCTGGACTTCTCCCTGCTCTGTGCGTGCTAGGCCAGGCTTGGGATGGAGCTGGGTGGCGGCGGTGAAGCCTACCTGCTGCTGGATTGTGTGGCGGCAGCGGCTCCCCCACAGGGTGTGTGGACTCTATGGAGCTTCTATCTCCCCTGCTGGACGTCTCTGTGCTCTGTACGCATTGGGCCAGGCTGCTGGATTGCGTGGCAGCGGTGTGGTCTCCGTGGAGTTCCCACCTCCCCTGCCGGATGTCTCCCTGCTCCGAGCGCACTAGGCCAGGTTGGGAATGGAGTCGGGTGCCTGCGGTGAAGCCTACCTGCTGGATCACACAGTGGCATCCCCACAGGGTGTGTGATTTCTGCGGAGCCTCTGCCTCCCCTGCCGGATGTTTCCCCACTCTGTGCGCACTGGGCTGGGCTGGGAATGGAGCCGGTGGTGGCGGTGAAGCCTATCTTCTGGATCGTGCGATGGCGGCCCCGCAGGGCATGTGGTCTCCTCAGAGCTTCTGCCTCCCCCGCTGGACGTTTCCCCATTCTGTATGCACTTGATGTTATGTTTTTACAGTTTAAATTTGTTGATTTGTGGGAGAGAGTGATGCTAGGGACCGTCTATTCCGCTGTATCGACTGGAAGTCTCTAGAAGTTTTATAGTTTTAGATTTTACATTTAGGTCTATGATCTATTTTGAGTTAATTTTTATGTATGTTGTGATGTAAGGGTCTAAGGATTTTGTTTTGTTTGTTTGCTTGTGAATATCTAATTGCCACAGCATCATTTGTTGAAAAGACTAACTTTTCCCCATTGAATTATCTTGGTGCCTTTGTTGAAAATAAATTGAATAAATGTGAGGATTTATTTCTGGAGTGTTAATTTTTTTCCATTGATCTGTATAAATTTTTAAATATATTATAGCCATTTTTATTTCTTTTTGTGTAATGTTTATTTTTGTTTTTTTAAAAAATTGGATTGTTAATCTTTTTCTTGATTTGTGGTGATTATTTATTTATTAATTTTTTTTTTGTCTTTTTTACTGACCGGTAATGGGATCGCAACCCTCGGTGTCGCGCCCGCACCGCGCTCAGCCAGTGAGCGGGAACCGGTCTCCATATGGGATCCGAACCCTCAGCGGGAGCGCCGCCGCGCTCCCAAGCGGCGCACTCTCCAGTGCGCCACCGGGCCGGCCCAACAGTGATTATTTATTGTTTATATGTGGTGCAAATATATTTTGCATCTCTTTCCACTTTGTCTGATATTTTTGATTGGTCAGATGTTCTTTTTTTTTTTTTTCTGACCAGTAAGGGGATAGCAACCCTCAGCATGTTGTGTTCTGCACCACGCTCAGTCAATGAGCGCACCGGCCATCCCTATATGGGATCTGAACCCGCAGCCTCAGCGCTACCAGCGCCGCACTCTCCCTGGTGAGCCATGGGGCTGGCCCAAGATGTTCTTATTTTTAATGTGGTTGAATCAATCAGTCTTTTCTTCATGGTTAATATTTTTGGTGTCCTGTTTAAGAAGTTCTTCCTGTCCCCAAGGTCATTGAGATATTTATCTGGTTTATTCTTCCAAAATCTTTGAAGTTTTACTTTAAACATTTAAATCTTAATCCATCTAAAATTTATTTTTTTATTTAGGATGAGATAGGGATTCAATTTTATTTTTTCCTCTCATACTTGACCACTCAAACCAGCACCACATTTTGAATAATCTCTTCATTCTCCAATGATTTGCAGTGGCATCTCTTTTATATTCCAAGTTTCTACATAAGTGTAGGCCTATTTCTGGTTCTCTACTAGGGTGTTTGTCTCTCCCTGGATCTTTAATTTATTTTTGAAAATTTATCTTTTAATTTTTATTGGATTGTTAACCTAACCACACTGACTTAATTAAAAGAGCATTAGATAATAAGTCTGAATATCTGGTAGGGCAAGTCTTCCCACTTATTCTTCTCCAGGAATGTTGTGGTTTATTTAGGCTATTCTTCATTGTGAATTTTAGAAACAGCTTAGGAAGTTCCATAGAAAAGAGAGCATTTTAGGATTTTGATCGAAATTTCCTATTTCATTGATTTGTAAATCAATTTGCAGAGAACTGACATGTTTGTAACACTGAATCTTTCTATTTACAGATATGGTATGTCTCTTTATTTAGTTTTCTTTTCTTGTTTTCTTGCCCTGACTAAAACCTCCAATATTGTTTTAGTGGAAGTAAGAGTGGGCAACCTTGTTCCTAATTTTAAAAGGAATGCTCTTCTCATATCTCATCATTAGGAATGACATTGGGCGTTATTGAATCAATCGATGACAATCAGATAGCAGATTATAGTATTTTGGCAATGTTAAATTTACTTTTTTTTTCAAAGAAGATGACCGGTAAGGGGATCTCAACCCTCGGCTTGGTGTTGTCAGCACCATGCTCAGCCAGGGAGCTAACCGGCCATCCCTATACAGGATCCGAACCTGTGGCCTTGGTGTTTGTTATCAGCACTGCACTCTCCCGAGTGAGCCATGGGCCAGCCCAATGTTAAATTTACTGAAGTTGTTAACTGTATTATAATTATGCAAGATAATATCCTTATTCTTAGGAAATACACACTGAAGTATTTAGTAAAGGATCTTGATGTATGCAACTAACTCAAATGGTTCAGAAAAATATTTGTGTATCACACACACACACTCTCATATACACACACGGGGTGGGAGAGGACAGCAAAATGAAAACAAATAACAGCAAAATGTTACAGTAGGTGGATCTGGGAAAAGAATATACGGGTATTCTATGTTCTGTTTTTATTATTACAGTTTCCCTGTAAGTTTTAAATTATTTCCCAATAAGTTAAAAAAAAAACGCACCACCATGTATGCTATAGGCAATTAGTAATTATCTTGATCAGAATTAAGGAAGCGTCCTTTTTTTCCTAGTTAAGATACTAATTTGGTGTTGAATTTTATCAAATGCTTTGTTCTGCATTGGTTGAAATAATGATCATATTATTTTTCTACTTTGATCTAATAGTGTGGTTAATAACATTTATAGATTTCCTAATGTTAAACCACCATTGCATTTTTGGGACAAGTTCAACTTGGTCATGATGTATTCTCTTTTTTATAAATTGCTGGGTTCAGTTTGCTAATATTTAACATCCTTGTGCCTGTCTTTATGATGGATATTGAGCTGTAATTTTTCTTTATAGTAGTGTCTTTGTCTGAATTAGAATCTAGGTTATGCTAGTTTGGTGGATTGAATTGTAGAATGTCTCCTCTTTTTTATATTCTGTAATAGTCTGCATATGATTAGAATTATTTGTTCCTTGAAAATTTGGTAGAACTTACCTGAAAAATTGTCTGGTCTTGGTATTTTCCTTGTGGAAGGCTAAAAAAAAAAAAAAGAATTCAATTCCTTTAATGATTATAGGGCTCTTCAGGTTTTCTATTTCTTCTTGGATAGTTTTGGTGAATGATATTTTAAGGAATTTGTTCATTTTCAAGTTTTCAAATTTATTTTCATAAAGTTATTCACTGATTATCCTGACCTTTAAATCTTTTTTTTGTTTTATATGGCTTTGTTCCCTTTCTGTTCCTAATGTTACTCACTTTGTCTTCTCTCTTTCTCTCTTTGAAAAAATTTTTGTCATAGGATCGAATATTATTATAGTCTTTTCAAAGAACTATTTTTTTTTTTTGTTTTTCTTTGTTGGTCCTCTCTATTTTTTCTTTGTCTCCTACTTCTGCTTTTTTGTGTGTGTGCTGTTGTTGTTGTTATTTCCTTTTATTTGATTTTTTTCTGGGATTATTATTTTTTTCTCTGTTTTTTTTTTTGGCAGCTGCCTGGTACAGGGAACCTAATCCTTGACTTTGTTTATAAGGTTATGCTCTAACCAACTGAGCTAACCTGCCAGTCCCCCCTTTTTCCCCTGACTTCTTATATTGGATATTAAATTCATTAATTTTGTTTTTCTTCTTTTTATTCTGACGTTTTAAGACTATGAATTTCCCTTGTAGCATTCTTTTTTGATATGCAGTATTTTCATTTCCATTTAGTTCTAAAGTATTTTAAAATTTTCATTATGGTATCTTCTTTGACTTGAGTTATTTGGACTTTTAAAATATCTAAATTGTTTAATTAAAAATTTCTCTCTTAATTTTAATTAGAGTGTTAATCTAATCGCATTTTGGTCAGAGAAATTTACCTGATATTAATTCTCTGAAGTTTCCTGAGACTTTTTTTTAATGGCGAAAAAATATATATTTAGAATTCACTTACTGGACTCAGTTTAGATGATTGCAGTTTTGTTGGCAACATCCAAACATCATGGTCAGGAACCAGTTGAACATAGGCCTTCTCTCCATTAGTCTTGATATGAGTGTTGACCTTGGCCACATCAGTGCAATAGAGCTTCTTCACAGCTTGTTTGATCTGGTGCTTGTTGGCCTTGACATCCACAGTGAGCACAAGTGTGTCGTTGTCTTCTGTCTTCTTCATGGCTAACTCAGTGGTCAGGGGGAACTTGATGCTGGCCTAGTGGTCAAGCTTGCTTTTCCTGGGGGTGCTCTTCTGAGGATATTTGAGTTGCGTTTGGAGCTGCATAGTATTGGGCTGCAGGAAGGTGGTGACGTGCAGATCTTCTTTTTTCTTGTGGCTGTGGATGCCTTTCAGCCCTGTCTTCTTGGCCTTCAAAGCCATTGTTTTGGCTTTACTTTGGCATGGGCAGGAGCCTTCTTTTTCACTTTTGGTGCCATCTTGTGAAAAGCTCCTGAGACTATTTTTTAAGGTTAAATATGTGATCACCTTTTATAAATGTTCCATGTGTGCTTGAAAAGAATGATTATTCTCTAATAATTGGGTGCTTGGTATGTGACCATTAAATTAAGCTTGTTATTTGAGTTGTTCAAATCTTTATCTGTACTGATTTTTTTTTTCTCAGTCCTGACCTAATACTAATTCAGAGGGGGTTGTTAGAATATTCCACTTTATTGTGGAGTTGACAAATCTTCTTATAGTTCTGTTGTTTTTTGTTTTGTATATTTTGAGCCTATTTTATTATGCTAAAATTGACACATTTAGAGTTGTCATGTACTCCTGGAGAAGTGAACTGTGTACCTCTTCTAGGTAGCACTTGTCACCATTACAGTTTTACTGTTTGTGAGATTATTTCATGTATGTCTTCCTCATTGGAGAAAAATTTCAAGTGGGTGGAGATATGTTCTTTTTTTCTTTATTATATCCACAGTATTAGCACACGTAGAAGGCACTCAATAAATTCTAGTTGAATGAATGCACTCATTTTTATTTATTTATTTTTAGGACTTATACAGTGCTTGTTTACTATGTGCTTTGGTTCCTGCTGCCACTTCTACATTCTCACCTTTGATTCTGGAATAAGCCATGCTATAGGACCTTTTCATGTTATTGCTATTCCAGAGTATAGTATTTATTTTTTGAGTATTTTCATTTGTATGCATTTGTTTTTTAAATGATCAAAATGATACATTTAAGGAATTTGATATGTGATATTGATATTTATATCTATATATTTTTTCTTATATATTGTTTAACAAATCATCCCAAAGCTTAGTGACTAAAACAATAATAAATATTTATTATCACACACAGTTTCTGTAAGTCAGGAATTTGGGAGCAGCTTAGCTGGGTGTTTCTAGTTCTGGTATCTCATGAGATTACAGTCAAGATATTGGTTGGGAATTGCAATTTCTTGAAATTGATACGACAAGCATACAGAAAGGACATTGTTGGGAGGGAGGGCAGCGAGGGAGGGGGGAGGGAAGTTTTGGTAATTGGCCACAATAATCAACCACATTGTATATCAACAAAATAAAATAAAATAAAATATATTTAAAAAAAAAGATATTGGTTGGGGCTGCAGTAATATGAAAGCTCCAGTGGAGTTGGGGAAGCTGCTTCCCAGATGATTCACTTACATGGTTGGGAAGTGGGTCCTGGCTGTTGCCAGTTCTTTGACATGTGAACCTCTCCATGGGACTGCTTGAGTGTCTTCATAACACGACAGCAGACTTTCCCCAGAATACATGATCCAAGAGAACAAGGTAGAAATGGCAATGTCTTTTATGACCCAGTCTTGGAAGTTGCATACCATCATTTCTGCTTATTCTGTTAGTCACACAGACAAACCTGATATGGTATGGGAGGGGACTGTAGAAGGGTATGACTACCAAAGATGAGGATCATTGGGTAGGATAGCCATCTTAGAGGCTTTCTATCACTATTTATATGTGTATTTATATGTTTATGTGTGTATGTGTGTGTGTATAATTTAAAAAATCTTTAATTTCTCACTTCTTCATTCTCAGAGACATTGTGGTAGGAAGAATTTATAAAATGGTCTCCCAAAGATGTTCTACCCTAGTCCCTTGAACCTGTGACTATGATGAGATATCACTCCCATGATAATGGTATATTGTATGGCATAGTTTACTTTAAGATAAGGAGGTTATCCAGATCTAATCACATGAGACTTTAGAAACAGTGACCTTTCTGTGGTTGATAAGAAGGGGAAGACAGAAGATTCAAAACATGAGAAGGACTTGAGATGCTGTTGCTGGTTTGAAGATGGAGGAGGCCATGTGAAAGAGTGTAGATGGCCTCTAGGAATGGTGAGGGGCCCTAAAATGACAGCAAGAAAGGGACCTCAGAACTTCAGCTGCAGAGTAGATTTTGCCAACAACCTGAATGAGCTTGGAAGTTGATACTTACCCCTAACCTCCAGATAAAAGCCCAGCTCAGCTCACACCTTGATTTCAGCCTTATGAGACCCCGAGAACTTAGCCAAGCCCATCTGGACTTCTCACCTACAGAACTGTAAGATAATAAGTGGGTGTTGTATTAAGCTACTGAGTTTGTGGTAATTTGTTATATAGCAGTAGAGAACTAATACAGTTATCAGTGAAGGTGTCTAATTGCATTTCACGATCTTTGTTTCTGGTTAAATGGTCAAACCTAGAGTTCAAGGTATCAGATAGATCTGGTGGAGACAGGTAGTGAGGCACCTGATTGAATAAACTTAGGCTAGGTCTGGAGATGACTGAGGGAGTAAGAATGAATCTGGAAACATTCTGTTGCCATTTTTATAGTTGCTCTTTCCTGACTTTAACTTCAAAATTCCCTCATTTGTCATCAGTTCTGACTGATGTGATCTTTACTGAATCTGGGTGTATTTACATATTCAGTTGCAGCACTAAGATGAAAACTGGAACTGGAGAAGTGCTACTCATGCCAAAAGCAGCAGCAGCAGAGGAGAAATCAGAGATACCGACTCTGCTGAATTGCTAAAGGACGTGAACACCAAATTCCTTACTTACGGAATATATAGGCAGATAACTGAGTCTATCATAACTGAAAATTACTAGAATAGATATATTTGAAATTTAAACTTTGAAAGTTTATGTTATGTGGAGATCAAACTAGTGGTAGCCTTCTCATATAATAGAGATCAGTGTTTCTCAACTCTTTTTTTATCACTGCCCCCTAAGGAACCTTTTTAACATTTTTTCGTATCCCACCCAACCCAGTAAAACTTTAATACCAGAGATTTACTGTATATCTGCCTTTGTACTGTATGTATATCTGTACTTTATATGAGGGTATTTCAAAAAGTTCATGGAAAAATAGAATTAAAAGACAATATGAATCTTTCCGTAAACTTTTTGAAGTACCCTCATACATAAAAGAATAAAATGCCTCCCGCCTCCAAATCCAAAATCAAGTTTCACCCTTGGACCAATAGCACCACTGCTGAGAATGCATGAAATAGATTCTACTGTGATTAGGTAAAATGAAATTCGTATTTAAAGGGATCTTCACAAAAGGTATTTTCATATTGTAATCTGGAGGTTACAGTATTAGAGAACTGGTCCAAACTTGTCGACAAAAAGAGATGTAACAGGTGCATCATATCTTAGTTCAAGAGTACCTCTAGGAGAGTAAACCTATGAAGCATTGCCAAATCTTTACAACACACAGCATGATTATACTCAGATCCTTGCTCTAAGTAATGAGAACGACATGGCAAATTTCTACATTATTTGTATTTCCTGAGTAATGTCTATGCTTTGTTCATGACTTAAGGAGACCAGGTGTCCTGCTTGAGTGGGACAGTTTTGCTTTGGGAGTGACTCTCCTACTGTTCCTAAAAGGTAGAGGCAGGATGCCAGAGTCCTATCTTAGCATCCTAATTTTTTCTTGGAACAATTAATATTACACTTCTTTTTCTTTCTCATTAGCAGGTTTAGCTATGGCCTATATGATCACAGGAGATAATAAGGCAGGGGTTGTAAACTCATGTCTTTAAGGGCAGGGATGTAATAGAAATGCATGAAACAGTGATGTATATGTATATTGTACCTATACAATATACATATTCAAAATACATTTCTACATAATAGAAATGCATGAAACAGTGATGTGTATGTGTATGTGTTATGTATAAGACATAAATGCTTTATTAGTCGATTTGGCTGCTGACAACAGCGGCAGACATTTGTTTTTCTCTCTCATGGGTCTATAGGTCTGCGAAGGTAGGTGTCGGCTCCTTCAGTCTGCAGTCAGGTTTGGGTTCAGGTCTGCCCCGCATGCAGCAATAGCAGTAGGAAAACTAGAGAGAGCTTTCAAATTGTCTGTCCTTGACTGTAATCTACTGACATGATTTGTTTATCCTGCCTAGTGTTTTGAAAGTCAAGATAACCAGTCCACTGTCCTAACACAGGCATTTAGCATATGCAGTTGATTGGGTCTTTGTTCCCATTTCTTCACTCCCTGATTTAGAAATAAACATCCTTCTCCCTAACACTTTCCTGAGGTCTTTTATATGGTGCATGTTCAGTAAATTCTATTAAATGAATGATTATATCCCTTGATACTGTTTGATTTTTGTTAACTGTGCAACTTGGGGACATTCCTACATCCTGCTTTTTTCTGCTCTGTTCCCTTCCCTTTGCTTTCTCCCTCCCTTCCGTTTACTTCAAAAACAGCAGCTATCAATGTGAAATAAGAGGGAGTGGTGGAGAGAATCCAAGATATAATCTCTTCCACATGTTGATGTAAAGTAATTTAAGATCAAGGTTTCTTTCACAAGGCAAAGTGTAATCTGGCCTTAGATTCTTTGCTTTTTTTGTTTTGGTTTTAGGATTTAGAGAGTTATTTCTAAAATGAATTTTGTAGGTCTGAAGACCTAATCATATTTCTACATAATTGTTGAGTAAATAGAGACAAGTAGTTAGATGCTGGGGGTTATTAAAAAAATGATATGAAGTTTCCACATACTCTCTTGTCTCAATCAGAGCCAGGCAGTCCTTAAATTTTCTTCTGCCAAGTATTCGCTTGGCAGATTGCCCTATTCTGTTGTTGCCATCTTGAAGGGGGGAGGGTAACTTGATAAGATTTTAGGTTCTAAGAGGTCTTGGGTTTTACATTCATCTCAATCATGTTATCTCATTTAAGACTAAAATGAATAGGCTTCATTTTTACTTTAGCACAATTAGACTTTCTTTCTTGGGAATAATTCTCTTTCCTCTTCAAACCGATTTTTTTTGGTTTTTTTGGGCAGCCAGCTGGTACAGGGATCCAATCACTTGACCTTGGTGTTACAAAGGTGTGCTCTGACCAACTGGACTAACTGGCCAACCCTAAACCAATTATTAATATTTGCTTCCTTGCTGATATTTGAGAGATGTTCTTTACTGGTTTTCTTTCAATTCTTTTACATTTTCTCAGGCAGGGTTGTTGAAACTTCGGCTCTAATTATATGAAGCTAATGGCATTTTATTGGTGTTTTTTGTGTGTAAATGTTGTATTCACTCTGAGTTTCCAAGAAGCAAATAACTTAGAATATTCTGGTATGGCATGTTTTCACTTTCTAACCACCATTGGGGCTAAAGCTGGGAACTGAACACAACTTGAAATTTTGTGGTTTTGGTGCTAGAATTCAGAGCTAAACAATCTGAAGCTAAAAATTATTAACATTGAAATGTTTTCATCTACTAATAAACCTGAAAAATAATGAAATTGAACTCCAGGCAGCCCATAAAATTGCATATGGCATAATTTTTTTTTGTCAGGCTAGGAAGAGAGGATAATAATATATGAAGAGGATCTGAGATAGCTAAAGAATTAGAAATTAGTTATTATGGTTTAAAGTAAATGTTATTATCCAAACTCAACACAAAACTAAAAAACCAACCAAACAAACCCAGAAATTTCTTAGTTCTAGTCATATGATGTTCTATTTTCCCCAAGACTATACTGAATCAGTACATAAAAATAATGAAGAACCAGTTGCACTTGTTTAATTTTTCAGATATATCTACATGTTTTCTTTAAAGATGGAGTAGTTAATCAATACCTTACGTTTTCATGGTACTTGATATTTTAATGAATATTTTTATACATGTTATCTTAATTAAAATGATGGCTATTTCACATTTCTACTAGAAGCCACAAAGCATTTAACGATTTTAAGCTCATTAAATCTTAGAATGTATCTAAAACCTGGCATGTAAATAGTATGTATAGAAAGACCAGACCTCCGTTAGTTAGCACTCTGAAGAATAAGCATTTCTTCATTTTCAAGATCCATTTTTAACTTTTACTGACAGAAGTTTCCCTTGATCTGGTATCTGATAATTAATTCAATCCATGTTGTCTTTGGTTATGATAAAAGGTCCATGAAAAGAGTTTTGGGACTCTTTAAACCAGCATTCTCCAAAGCAGGGTATGTAAGGTAATCTGTTAGGTTTGGGAAGAAAATATTAGAACTTTTATTGGTATTTCAACCTAACAAATGAAATTTACCTTAATTAACAATCTGTGGATTGGCACTGGCATCCTCACGTGGTCTGTGTCAGACTGTCATGTGTCAGTTTCAGTCCATAAGAAAAGAATCTAGAGGGTTGACAGAGGCATGTGTATTTTCATCATGTTGGGATGAATTATAGGTCTGTGTGCACCTAATTAGGTGCATTTATGGATTTAACTAAACCAAATCTCACAAAAGGGACAAATGGCATAAGAAGATTCCTGCAAAGAAACTGTAGATTGAAGACGGTGCTAATGATGTGAACAGAAGTAAACCACACACATATAAGTCAGAGCTGGTAACTCTTCTATTACTAATAAAGAAAAATCAATGACAATGTAAAGCAGTCTGAGAAGAAATTAAAAAAAATTGGAATTATGAAGAAGAGAATTCGATATATAAAAAATTATACCTGTTATTATTGACAAAGAAACTCTGTTATTTGGTCCCTCAGAATGCTGGCTAATGACAGTAGGAAGCCATCATAATTAACAAACAAAGGACAGGAAGACAAACTGACACAAGTTTTTCAGTGACGTTTTAAAGTTATGTGATAACAATTATTTTATTGGGGGGGGGTTGTACTATTTTATTTATTTATTTATTTATTACAAGGATATGCACATTTATTTGCCCAAATAACAAATACATAAACTGAATAACAGATGAATAACAAAATACTCTGTAGAAAGTAGGGCTTCGATTTTTCACAAAAATTAGACATGGAAAACTTATTAATATTAAAATATACATATTTTATTTTATAATCTCTACAGTTATTTGAAATAGTTCTCTAAAGTCTTCCAAAAGCACGCAAATATCAAATTAATTTCAACGGAGGAAGATGAATAAACTTTTTAAAGGCAAATTAATTTCTAAGCAATCAACAAGTCCTCTTAATAAAAAGAAATCAAGGCAGAAATTAAATATGTAAGTTTAGCAATATAAATTGCATAAAAAATTGATAAAATGATATACACATAAGGCACTTTAAAAAGTTTGTGGAAAAATAGAATTGAAAGATAACGGAAATCTTTTCATGAACTTTTTTTTTTGCTTTATTTAAATTTTTCCTTTTTTTTTTTTTTTAAAAAAAAGAAAGACTAATTAGATAATAGAAAATATGTTCTCTGACCACAATAACAGAAGGAAATTTAGAAAACTAAAAAATGTGTGGAAATTAAACAACACTTTCCTAAATAAACAATATGTAAAAAGAAGAATAACAGGGAAATTAGACAATACATTGAGATAAAGATCAAAGTGCAACATATCAAAATTTATAAGATGCAGGACTCATGCAGTGCTTAGAGGAAAATTTATACTTGTAAACACCTATATTAAAAATAAGAAAAATCTAAAATCAGTAATGTAAACTACTACCTTAGGAAAATAGAAAAAGTAGAGCAAACTAAGCTAAAAGCAAATATAAGTAGGAAATAACAAAGATTGCAACAGAAATATATGAAATAGGGAATTAAAAAACAGTAGAGAAAATCAACAAAATCAAAAGTTAATTCTTCAAAAAGATCAACAAATTTGCAAACCTTTGTCTAGACTGACTGACCACAAAAAAACCGAGAAGACCAAAATTACTAAAATCAGAATAAAGTAGGGGTATTATTATATTGTCACTATGGTTTTTTGTGGTGGTAAGATTTAATTTCTTTCTCTTTCCTGTTTGCATTTTTGTTCTACTGGTGGGTTTTGCTCTTTCTTGTGTATTTATGGTAGTGATTAGCATTTTTTGGATTTCAGATGCCGGACTCCCTTGAGGATTTCTTACAAGGCTGGGTGTGTTGTGATTTACTCCCACAGTTTTTGTTTGTCTGGAAAATACACTATTTCTACCTTATTTCTGAAGGATGGCCTTGCTGGGTATAGTATTCTTGCCTGGCAGTTTTTTTCTTTTAGTATTTTGAATATATCATCCCATTTTCTTCTAGCTTGTAGAGTTTCTGTTGAGAAGTCTGCAGTTAGCCTGATAGGGGGTCCTTTATAGGTGACTTGATGCTTTTCTCTTGGTTCTTTAAGATTGTCTCTTTGTCTTTGAGCTTTGCCAGTTTGACTATAATGTGGAGAGGGTTTTTTTGGGTTGAATCTGTATGGGGATCTTTGAACCTCCTAGATCTGAAGGTCTGTGTCTCTGTACCTGGGAAGTTTTTTGTATTATTTCATTGAAAAGGTTTTCCATGCCTTTTCCTTTCTCCTTCCCTTCTGGAACACCCATGGTTTGAATGTTTTTGTGCTTAAAGTTGTCTACTAGCTCTCTTAGATTTTCTTCATTTTTTAAAATTATTTTTTCCTTTTTTTTGTCCACCTGGGTTATTTTGAAAAGACTATCTTCAAGATCAGACATTCTTTCTTCTGCTTGTTCTAGTCTGCTGCTTAAGCTATCGGTTGTGTTAGTTCATTAAGTGAATCTTTTAGTTCCATGAGTTCTGCTACATTCTTTTTTAAGGTATTAATCTCTTTGTAAATTTCCTTCTTCATATCCTGAATTTTTTTCTCATTTCATTATGTTGTCTGAGTCTTTTCGTATCTCAGTGAGTTTCCTTAAGATGGTTGCTTGGAATTCCTTTTCAGTCATTTCAAGGGTTTCCTGCTCTAGAGGGTCTGGTATTTGAGAGTTACTGTATTCTTTCAGTGGTGTCATTTCTAGTATCCCTACATTGATGTTTGGTCATCTGGTAGAGCAGTTGCTTCTTCTATTACTCTGGAGTGGGCTTTGAGGAGAGAGACTTCCTCTTCTTTTTCGAGTCTCTGCCAGTGACTCTCCTTGTGTCAATGCAGTCAAGTGTCTGGTGGGCCGCCTGCACTGTGGTTGTAGCTACTGCTTTGGCGGCAAGCTGCTTTTGTGGCAGCTGTGACTGTGGTGGTGGCTGTGGTGGGCCACCCATGAAGAAGTCGTGTTTTTGGCATGCTCCTTGCCTGCTTCTGGGCAGTGAGTACTGCCCTTTGCTCCTGCCTAGGACTCTGGGCATGTTCCATGCCTGCTTCTGGGTGGTACAATTATTATTGTTAAAAATATTAAAAGAAAAAAACCTTGCCATGTATCTGGGGGCATATGAATTTCTTGGTAGAAATTCATGTAAATGGTCATATATGATTGTGTGCTTTTCAGGATGATTGTTATACTTCAATAAAAATAAATAAATGTAAGCAAAAAAAAAAAATCACAGAGGGTATCAAAAGATTTATAAACCAGTTGTTAAAAATGTTAAAATGCAACATTTGATTAGTTTTCAAGAACGACTGATTGATGTGAGGGAAGAAATTTATTAGCCAGAGTTTGACAAAAAGTTTTGCATAATTGGTGAAAGGTATTAAAAAATAAAAATAGTGATTTAGTTAAGTTTAATGAATGATGTATTTCTTTAATTTTAATCCTTGCATCTCTGCAATTATCTCTTTTTTAGTTAGGCAGGCATTATAATTAAGTGTGAAATAAATGGAACTTAGGACCTGATATTTCAATCACTGAATTACAAAATATTTAAATAATTATTTTTTAAAAATGCAATTTCATTTTTTATCATTTTTATTATCATTGCTCCACTAAAAATGTTATGAAGCTTTTATGAGAGTGAAAAGATTTTCATGCAGTAATAAACATGAAACTATTATTAATGTTTTTAGTCTTTTATTTGTTTTTAATTCCTATTTTGTGTATGTTTTATACTATGTGGAACATATTAGTTAAATAGTATGTATATAATAAATACATATATATATATATGTAATACATAAATACTAAGAGCCATGCTAAATTTAGTTTATTTTTTTGTTTGTTGGAATATGTGATCAGAGACATTTGGAGGCTTCTCTTCACTGATCACTCATAATCTGGCAAACTGTTATTTGTAGGAGTGATTATTTTTCCTTAAAGTCTAAATAAAATTTTTAATGATTATAAACCAGCACAGTTTCTAATATGAGAACATTTGCTTTTTAAGGTTGAGACTTGATAAATGAAGTTTACCTTTAGTCTAAATTCTAAAAGAGTTGTTTTCAAAGTATACATCATCATCATCATCACCTGGGAACTTAGTAGAGATAAAAATTTGCAGGCCACATCCTAGACCTACTGAACCAGAAATGTGCTGGTTAACAAGCTTGCTAGGTGATTGTATTGCTCACTTAGATTTGAGAACCACTGATCTAAACTCATGGGTCATCCCTTCTTATTTCTTTCTACTTCATTATGTATCTGGTCTTTATGTTTGTAGTATGTCTCAGTATTAGCACAGATATTTTTTTTCATCTGTACCTGAGATTTTATTCTGTCCTTCTTCCTTCCTTTTTTCTTCCTATTGTGAAAAATTGTTCTTTGGTGTTATTTTCACAAAAGGGATAATGCTTTTGTTCATAAAATTTGGATGCCAGAGCTAATGTGACAATGTTTAAAGGGAATTTTTAAAAACATTTTAAAATTAATTTTATTAACTATTTCCAGTTAGACTTGAATATGCGTGTGATTAATTTCCTGTTCTTTTCTGTCTATACTCTCTTGATTTCAAATTTTATAATCTCAAAATAGCTTTCTGCCAACTAAAATTTCAAAACATGCATTTTAAAGTATGAGTCACCTAGATTTAACAATTGTTTAATTTTGCTGTATTTGTTTATTTCTCTTTCTACACACACATACACACACACACTTTTTTTTTTGCTGAACCGTTTGAATGTAAACTGTATATATCAGCACTCTTCACCCCAAATACTTTATTCTTAAGAATAAAGATCAAAGTCGCTCAAAGTAACTTTTAATGGGACTAGTGCAATATGCTTTTGAAAGCAATTTGTAGCACGCTAAACCAATTTTTAGCAATTTGTAACATTCTAAACCAATTATTAATAACCCTTAAATATTTTCACAGTCCTGCTATAAAAGTCTTAATGAGGAAAAGGTATAGAATTCCAAGTTGTGAATGTATAAATGAATGAATTCTCCAGCCTTTCGCAACCAAAGTTTCTCATCTGAGCTACAGGACACAGAGGATGATTTGAGTGACTATTTTCTCAATTCCCCCAAGGATAGTACATAACTAATACTGATCCAGATGCATAAGGGAGAAGTTAATTCATTATATACAATGGATGTCTTAGGGTATTAAGGGCTTAATTCTCTCCCCAGAACCCAGGTTACTTGGACTGTGTGTGCGGGAAGTTCTCAAAAGGATTTTGCTTTGACTGACTTGTGATGTTCATACAAATAACATTTTTTTTTCAGATTACAGGTCCACCAGGTTGTGGAAAAACTCAGTTTTGTATAATGATGAGTATTTTGGCTACATTACCCACCAACATGGGAGGATTAGAAGGAGCTGTTGTGTATATTGACACAGAGTCAGCATTTAGTGCTGAAAGGTAAGAGATTTTATTATTTTCTGTTATAATGCTTTACTTTTGTAACATATACAATAGAATGGAACATGTACTAATAGGTTAACATTTATCCCCTCCCCCCCCTTTTTTTGAGAACATAGAATGCTAGATAATGTTTTAAGGGAGTTTTCTTTTTAAAATTGACACAGGAAGCAGTTTGTTTTTGTCTTTTCTATTCCTTTCTATCGGTATAAGTGGGATTCCTGGATAAGCTGTGTTTTGCAAAAAGTGGGGAAAAAAGAAGTTGAAGAAACAGGGAGGAAGTGGAAATGGATATTGATTGGTAATTAACAGTATCTGTCACAGCTGGGATAGTTTCTGGACTTAGAGAAGAGGTAATGCAGGGAATATGAGACACAAAAAGGAATATGTTTGTTTTATTTATTTGTTTAAATTTTAATTTGTCAGTATACAAAGTAGTTGATTTTTGTGTCCCTTTACCAATTAAAGGAATACGTTTTAGCTCTCTGTATGTTTTTGTGCTTACAAAGCAGGCTGTCTGATCAGCAAAAATGAGAAAGTATTTGAAGGATTAATATGAAGGAGAGTTAAAGAATTAACATATAGAGAATTTAGGGTAAGTGATAAAAGTGGAAAATAATTTCTGTCTATTAATATCTAGATATCTTTTTATCAAAGAGGGAGAAAACAGCGGAAGAGTAAATAAAAACTACTTAAATTTAAAACGCATTAAGGGCTGGCCCCGTGGCTCACTCAGGAGAGTGTGGCGCAGGTAGTGCCGAGGCCGCAGGTTCGGATCCTATATAAGGATGGCCGGTGCACTCACTGGCTGAGCGTGGTGTGAATGACACCGAGCCAAGGGTTGTGATCCCCTTACTGGTCAAAAACCAAACAACAAAAAAACACAAGAAAAAAACTCATTAGGGAGATCTTGGAGAAAATTATGTTAAGTGAAATATGCCAAGCTCAGAAAGAGAAATACCACATGTCCTCACTCATAAGTGGGAGCAAAAAAATAAACAAACAAAAAAGAAAGAAGAAAACAACCACAATAATATGGGATTATGCTAATATGCTAATTATCTGGATTTGATCATTATGTATTGAACACAGGTATTGATATTCAACTCTGTACCCCACAAACGTATAATCAATTATGTTTCAATAAATAAAAATAAAATAAAATAATTTAATAAAATGCATTAAGAAAAAAAAGAAAACTCTTCAGGTGATGTACTTAAAAGCACTTTGCAAATATTAATTATATTTTTGAAAGCAATGCACTGGCTAGTTTATTTTACATGTCTTTTAGAAGGTAATCTAAAATAGTATGTTAATCATGCTTGTTCATAATAAACTGCTATTGTATCTCTAGACTGTTTAACAGTTAGATAGTAGTATAGTCTGGTGCTAACCCCTGGGGTACTCAGGGACTACCTTGGGGAGAGGGGAATGCTAAGCAGGCAGAGATCTGGATTCCTTTCTTCTGGTTGATTCAGAAAAGGTCTGTTTTTATTTACCCATTGGACTTCTGCTTTAAGATCTGATATATTGTTTTTTTGTTTTTTTTTTTAAAAGATGACCGGTAAGGGGATGTTAACCCTTGACTTGGTGTTGTTAGCACCATGCTCACCCAGTGAGCTAGCGGGCCATCTCTATGTGGGATCTGGACCCGTGGCCTTGGTTTTATCAGCACCACACTCTCCCGAGTGAGCCACGGGCCGGCCCTGATATATACTTATATACTGTATGCTTGTATATCCTTTGAGAATATGGATAAATAGATTAATCCAATGACCCATCTCAATATTCTAGTCTATGGAAAATTTGGCAACTGTGAGAATTCCAGTATACATGAATTAAATGAATAATATATTATCCCTATTAGAGATAATTGGAAAAAGATGGAACTGGGGATTAAAAATAAAAGGAAGGTAATATGGATGGCAAATAGTAACTGAGGGTTTTGAAATAAAACTTTGGAAGAAATAAAATGGATAAAGGAACATAAAGCTGGGTATTAGAACTTCAAATGGAAGGGTGACAAGTGTGGCATTAGAATGGAGGGATCTGGGGAAGCAAGAGATGGGACTGCACCTTGGAAGATGGGGAGCTGGGGATGTAAGATTTAGGACCGGAATTTTAGGAGACAGAAGTGGACATTACTGAGTTATAATAAAATCAGAAAAGCTTTGAAAACTGAGAAGAAAGATACAGTCCAGCAGGAGAGGAAGACAATCACTATACCCACTACAATGTGAACTTATAGCTATTATAACTAAGTATACAAAGGAGAGGTACACGTTGTATGGGTACTGTGTGCAATGGCTGAGCTTAGATCTGAAGGAGCTGTAGTCTGGTATGTATGTTACCTTTCAGGGTGCCAAGTGCCCCACAGATAGTGCTCTCCCTTTTCTACCAAACTGTTTACAGTGTCACTCTTTCTGAATCAGTGTATAAAGACGGAGGCATGGCAACTTTGTCATGGCCAGCCATGTCTTTGGCTGTTTCTAAAAGCAATACCAGTATGGTCTTGGGATCACTGACCTATCTGCTAATTGGTATGTACCTGGGATCTTTGATCTAGAGGGCAAACAATAAGGGAGATAAATTCTTTCTTAGAGTTTTTTTGAGATGGTTTCATGAGTCTGGGTAGGTTTTCCTCAGTCCAGTTCCAGCTGCCTTATCATTTATGAATTTGTGGGGAAGAAGATCCTGAAAAGTGTCTAGGATAGAAAGTAGAAATTAGTCATAAGTACTTATTACTGTAACAAAACTTTGGAGTTTTCTGGAATCTGTAAAGAACTAATAGATTCACATTACTATATTTAGTAACATATCAAATGAATGAACAGGAAAATTGTACACATATACAAGAAGCCTTGAGAAGACATAAACTTGACATTTCGGTACTTTTATGGTGCTGTAGTTCAACTAGAATTTTGGAAAATTTTTTACATTAAACATGTTTTATTTCAAGTTGGCATGTGGTTACTAATGGAAAGCTTTTATCTTTCCTTTTATACAAGAGTTGTGAAGTCACAGGGGGAACTAATAATGTCTAACAGGGCTTTTGCTCCTTAATAGACTTGTGCCTTTTTTTTTTTTTTTTTTTGAGGCTGGCTGGTACATAGACAAATGGCTTTTGATTCTGGGACTGATCAGTAAAGAAGTCCTTGTATTCATAACTAGTTAACTCTTTCCAGAACTAGAATCTTTAAAATGCATTATAGCTATCCGGTCCAAATGAAGGCATCGATAGTCACTTTCAAGGTGAGATTTGAAGGGGAAAGAAAACCTGAAATGAGGTCTGGAACTTCTTTTAAAAGAGGAGTACTTCTAATCCTTTTCTGAGGCTTTCTACCACAGTAAATCCTTTGACTGTAGGACTGATAGCTAGCGTTATTTGTCTGTCAGGAAAGAGTGGCTCTGGGCATTGGGACATTGAGAGTAGATGTAATGTTATTGACTGGAGAAAGTTAAGTTGGAAAATGGATATGCTTACAGACATGGATGTCTTGATATGTCCAAAACCACATTCTTGATTCCGCCATGAAAAAAAAAAAAATAATAAAACATACAAACAGCATCAGTAACCAGAACCTTGATCTGAATCCAGTTTTCTCTACTTCAATAAATAGTAATTCCATTCTTTCAATACTCATCCAATTAGTCTGGACATCCTTTTAGCTCCTCTTTTGAATTGTATCTTGAGTCCAGTTACTTGTAACCTCTTGAGCCATTACTTCCCTAGATCAAGCCATCATCATCTCTTATCTGGATACTGCACTAACTGATCTCCTTACTTTCACCCTTGCCTCATCTACTTCCTCGTCTCCATTTGGCAGCTAGAGAAATCCCTTAAAAAAAGAAGTTAGATCTTGTCAGTCCTGCTCCTAGGCTTCCCATTTTACTAAATAAAACCCAAACAGAATACCACAGACCTAAAGGTCTCATGTGATCTTGGCATCTGGATAACTCTCTGACCTCATTTCCTGTTATTCTGTCTCTTGCTCCCTCTGTTGCAACCACGTTAGCCTTTTTGTTGTCCTCAAACAAACCAGGCACCTTCTGACACCTGGGCTTTTGCACTCACTACAGTTCTCTATTCCTATGTGTTGTTTCACTAGATATCTGCATGGTTCATTTTCTTGCTTCTTTTTAGCATTTGCTCAAATGTCTCCTTATTAATGAGGATTTTCGAGCCTACATACAATAGCACTTGCTTCTATCTCTCATATTCTGTTCCTGCATGCCGCTTCACTTTTCTTTAGAGCACTTATTACCTGACATATGATATATACTTAATTGTTTGTCTCCCTTAGTAGAATGTAAGCTCCATGAGGAAAGGGTTTTTCTCTTCCTTTCGTTTTTAGTGGTGGTTGTTAATTGCCATATCCTCAGCACCTAGAATGGTACCTGGCATATAGTGGGTCCTCAATAAATATTTGCTAAGTGAACAAATCTTAAGTGCATCTTTTGAAAGGAATACTTTTTATAAAAAGATATCCACTACATGGCATTGTTTTCATACCTCGTGTAATTACTGTCTGGGTGTAAGGATAGGCTTTTTTTCTGTTGCTTGCCCTAGAGAAAAAAGATCTTTGTGATGAAGATTGTCACAGGAAATTACTATGATTAGTGTGAGGTATATAGAATACAACATTTATATTCATTTTTTATTATATATATTTTTCAGATATTTTTTCTAAAATAAAAAACATTTGGAGAAACTTACAGAAAATTACATCATATCGGTGTGTAAATAAGCATTCGGTACAGTTATGTCGCATGGTTACCGTGAACAAAGCTAGTTCATATTCATACGTTGCCCACCATTCCTTCTGAGAGGTGTTGCTGGATGAGAAAGCGGCAGTAAGTTCCAGAGCCTTTCACAACTTGAGCCACTACTTGCAATCCAGGCTAGTGCTGGAGGTCAGAAATGTACTACTGTCTGTCAGCTGCTCAGGCGTTGTTGCCAGTCAGGTATCTCTGGCTCCTAATCAACTGGGTACCCAAATTCTGAAGAAGTTCCATGTTTCTGGTAGGTGTTGCCATACCTATCCTATTAAAAATCAGTGGGTTCTAAGTGCCAGAGCTTTATAGCTGACTTCTCTGACCAGCCCTAAACTTGGCACAGTTGCCCTAATCAAAAGTTTTCACGTTTCCTCCAAACTCTCAGACTTTGCCTGCTCTGCCTTTGCCAATGCCATTTCATTTCCTCTTGCCTTCCTCACTCGCCTCATCTCCTTCCTCCGTTTCCATCCCTGTGCCTCTCTCATGCACTTCTCCTGAGTGGCCATTTGATCCATTGTATTCTCACTCTCTACACGTCTTTTAGTACTGTTCCTCACTCCTGAAGTATTTTTTCCTCTTCTTGTTCAACCTAATTGTGTTCTGTTCTTTTCAAATTGTTCAAAATGTACTTTAAAGAAGTTGTTGACTAGTTTTCTTTTATTTCTCTTTTCCTATTTTTTTTTTCCCTTTCACTTCTTATTATAGTACATGTAAGGAACTTACTTTGTTTATCTCTTTAAAATTCTCAGCCTTTTCTAGGAATTCTTTGACTATTTAGAAATGAAAACACTGTTCTTTTGTACTTTTGTGTCACTAAATGGAACATAAACTATAGATGACTTTAGTGTTTACAGTCTCCTCCCAGTCCCCGTTGGATGGTTAAGTACTAGAGCTGATAAAGTGTTATTTTTAAATAGAAGACAGTTATACACAAAGCGTTATATTTTAGATGTTTTTAACCAGAAATATTTGAAATTTCTAGTTATGCTGTCCATGTTCTATACTACTAATGATGATAGTTGCCTCTGTTTCAGCTTGTCACTCTCCTGTGCGTGGTCTACTCCATATATTAGATCTAGCTTTGAGTGTTTAGAAAATTATTCTTTGTCTACTAGGAACTATTGGATAGCATTTTGTTTAGATAATGCTTTTCTACTTACCAAGGAACTATTGGATAGCATTTATTTGTATGAATTCTTTTAATTGAGAAAGCATATTTTTCTGGACTGAGACATAGAGAGTTACTGATAAACTTAAAAAAGATGTCAGTATAAATTAAAAAAAAGAAAATGAAAGCATTTCTCTTATTTACTGAACATGTCTTATAGCTGCTAGTCAAAATATCATTTATAAAAAACATTTTTATTCCCAGAAGGATAAATCTCAGAGACATTATAAGTTGCTCAATATTATATAAGACCCTTACTGGTCTCATGCTCTGACTGCTAACCTCTGTTAGTGCTTAAAAAGTAAAGCTTACGTTCTCAACTTGTGTTAAGCCGTTTTACTTATATCTGTGCTATTGATAAGGCTTGTAAGTTTCCTAAGTAAAATTTATTAGAGGTTCAGCAATGTGGCTTTAAAATCATTGACATGTTGACTTGTGTTATTTTTTTCCTCACAGACTGGTTGAGATAGCAGAATCCCGTTTTCCTAGATATTTTAACACTGAAGAAAAATTACTTTTGACAAGTAGTAAAGTTAATCTTTATCGGGAGCTCAGCTGTGATGAAGTTCTACGAAGGTTTGCTTTTTAGATTTTGATATTTTAGTAATGCTTTGAAGATTTATTTTTTGTTTTTTGTGTTTTCATCTTCTGAGTAAAACGAAGTCCTTATATATTAGAATTATGAGAAATAATTATTTCATTATTCTTTATTTGCTATTGCCTTTTGGTTGAGGTATTTCTTCAAAAATGAAAAAAATATTAAATGAATAAAATGTTTTAGATTTAATTATTTAAGTGGCATATTAATTATCTATTGTTCCATTAACAAATTACCTCAAAGTTTAGCAGCTTAAAACAGTAAAACGTATATTATCTCCCATAGTTTCTGATGGTTAGGTATCTGTGAGTGGCCTAGCTGGGTGTTTCTGGTTCAAGAGGTTATAGTCAAGCTATTGGCTAGGGCTGTAGTCATCTCAAAGCTCTATTGGAGCTGGAGTATCTGCTTCCAGGCTCACTCATGTAATTGTTGGAAGCCTTCCTTTCCATGGTGGTTGTTGGCTAGAGTCCTCTGGTCCCCCACCATGTGGGCCTCTCCGCAGAATCACAACACGGCACCTTGCTTTTCCCAGAGTGAGTGAGAGAGTGGGCATGTGAAAGAGTGTCCAGGGTGGAAGCTGTAGTCTTTTGTAACCTACACTCAGGTATGATGTACCATCCATTTTGCCATATGCTATTGGTTACACAGACCAACTGTGGTACATTGTGGGAGGGGACTACACAAGGGTGTGAAATACCAGGACGTAAGAGTAAATGGGGGCCATTTTGGAGTCTGGCTACCACAAGTAGTTTTCCTCTAAAATTGTAGCTTTAGCAATATCACAAGAGAACCAAGGAATTCTGAAACTAAACGAAAACATTTTGCTCTATTTCCAGAAGAGTGCAATATGTGTAGAGGAGCTGAATGTAAGTTATGTTTATTGAATTCTTGCAATTGTTGCTGTAACTTAGGGAAATACAAGTTGTTGTTTTTAAGTTGATTAACCTTTGCTATACCCTATTTTCAATTGTATCTTAAATTTATCCATTATTTTACAAATTTTGCTTTTATAGGATTGAATCGTTGGAAGAAGAAATTATTTCAAAAGGAGTTAAACTTATCATTATTGACTCTGTTGCTTCGGTGGTTAGAAAGGAGTTTGCTACACAACTTCAAGGTAATCTGAAAGAAAGAAACAAGTTCTTGGCAAGAGAAGCATCTTTACTGAAGTATTTGGCTGAGGAATTTTCAATCCCAGTAAGTTTTTCTTTATCTGTCTCTCTTTTTTCCCCCTTTCTTTTATATTAAGTTTACTGACTTATAGTATCAAGTAATAAAATTAGAGGAAAATGTAAAACATATGACTTTTTAAAGGTACTAGAGTCTGATTGCTATAGCAAATACCATCTTTTTAAATTAGTTTACTTGCTGAAATTATTTTACCCTTTTCATAATTTGAGCCTAGGACAGATTTAAATGTTTTAAAAAGTTGCTATAGTCATCCCTTTTCTTTCTTCTCGTTGTTTATTTATTCTTTGAGTATGTTTTTATCACATTTGTCACACTGAAGTAAATATTAAGTAGTAAAGCTCCATGATATTGCCTAGGTCTGTGCAGTTTCTTTTACTGTAGTTGTCAGTTTTGTAAGTATTTTAGATCTATTTAAGATACTGTGTTATTGTGTTTAGTGCTGTTTTGTACACAGTAGGATTTAGTTTGCTTCAGATGGCTGGAGGTCAACCATTAAGGGATGTTTGGAGTGATAGTAATGCAAGAGCCAATTAGAAAACCTTGAAAGATACTGTTGTCAATGGCTTTCAGTAGTGGGCATTGTGACCAGGAAATCTGAAGATGAGGGGATATGGAAAGGGCTTGTGGTGTGTAAGCTACAAGGCATAAGTGAGTACTAAGATACACTCCCATCTGCAGGAAGTGGGAGAGTTTCATTTGTTCCATAACCTCACCAACATTCAGTATTGTCAGGCTTTTCAATTTTAGTCATGCCTAATAACAACAGAAGAAAATTCCTTAAACTGAGATAAAATTTGGTTATGATTATATACCTTTTAGATTTGATTTTGGAAGGTTAAAATCTTGGATCTTTGCAGCATAAGGAATATGTATAAATAGCGTAAGCTACTGCAAAGCTTTGAGAGTTATAAAGCCGACTAAGTAGTCAAGGGAGAAAATGTGGCATACTGGAAGTTCATTTTAATGACTTTTTAACTCATGTTTTGGATTAAAGTCAAGTGCTGAAAAGTTTATCTTGAATGCTGCTCATTTTTTAAGTTTTATTGTAGTTGTTTAAAATGATAAATTCAAATTCGTATTTTCCCTGGTCAAGGGAAAATTCCCCAAAAAGGAGAATTTAAAAATATTTTATAGTGATACTTGATTGAATGGAAATTTAAGCATATATGCTTATTTTACTAATTTATACTGTTGCTTGACGTAATGCTGTGCAAACTATGAAAATTGTATTTTAAAAGTTGTGTTTATTTGCTTTTTAAATAGTAATTATAGGCTAATACTTTTCAGTTTTTTTTCCTGTGGCTATTTATTTTCCTGCATGAGAAAGGGGCTCTGCTTTTCTTTGTTAATAATAGAGCCCTTTGAAAGAACAGGTACTTAGTATCCCCATATTTCTTTATCTTTGCCGTTGTTTTTCTGTTTAGAGATAAATGCAGAATATACTGTGTACTTCCTTTAGGAAATGTCAAAGTTTTTTTAGCTTAGTTACCACATGTAAATAGAAAATCAGGAACTTTTAAGTGCTTACACTACACTTTGAATAGGTGGTTTCATATGGAACTAAATGTCTTAAAACATTATGTTGTTGTCTGGGTAATTATACTTTCAAATTAGCAAACCTTGTGCCTCCTAGCATTTCTTCAGACATGCAAACCAAACACTTCTGCCTCAAAGGAGTGTTTGCCATTCCTCAGCCTGGAATATTCCTCCTCTAAATATCCATATGGCTTATTCTCTCCTGTTACCTTATTAGTGAGGACTTCCCTAACATATAAGTATTAACTAGAAATATCCATGCCTCCTCCATCTCTCTTACTATACTTTGTTTCTCCATCACTGTTTTCACCCTCTAACATGTTGTATATCTGTGTTTATTGTTTGTCTGTTCTTTCCACTCCGTAGAGTGGTTATAAGGACTTTGTTTACTACGTTAACTGCTTTATTTGTTTTACTGTGTTAACTCAGCACCAGGAACAGTACCTAATACTGATTTACTTATTCAAATAAGAGTAAGGAGTAAAACTGCCTTAGTTGATGGATGAATATTTTATTAAACTTTTAAATTTCTCTACAGTGAACATACACTACTTTTATAATATTAGAAATAAGTTTAAAAATATAATTTGTATTTAATTTTGCTTGTCACCTTATATATATGTGTACATATGTAAGTATGTTTGTATGCAAGCATGCCTGCGTACATGGAGATTTTTTAGCCTTCTCTCTCAGTAATCGGTAGAACTAGCAGATAGAAAGTCATTAAAGATAGAGAAGACCAGAATTGTATAACCAATTTGATCAAACTGACATTTACAGAACAGAACACACCACTTAATGCCAGCAGAATATGCATTTTTTTCAAGTACACAAGGGATATTCACCAAGACAAACCATCATTAAAGGAGTGCTTAGAGGGCAATTTATATAATTAAATGCTTATGCCAAAAAGAAGTCTGGAGATGGACCCCCTCCTCCCGCAACCAGGCAAGGAGCCAAAACACCACTTCTATGTGAGTGGCCCATGACAGGCACCACAATAGCCATGACTGCTGCAAAAGTGGCTATACACCACAAGCACCATGCAGGTGGTCCTCCAGCCACTCAAGTGCATTGTCACAAGGAAAGTAACCAGCAGAGACCAAAGAAAAGAAGAGGATGTCTCTCTCCATAAAGCCCATTCCAGAGTGACAGAAGAAGCATCTATTCTACAACAATAGTGGGAGACCTGAACACACCTCTCTCATTGCTGGACAGATTATATAGGCAACAAATCAGCAGAGTAACCATTACTCTTTTAGAGTAAGAGAAGAAATCTAGGGTTATCAGGGGTGGGATGAAGGAGGGAGAGGGGGATGAGGAGAGAGTGGATAAGGGGCTTAAAGAATAAGTACTATTTGTAGTAATATATATGCTAAAAATATTGATTTGATCAACATACATCAGTGTTAAACCCCCAAAATACATATAATCAATTATGATTTAATAAAAAAAAGAACAGGATATGTTCTGAGAACATATGTTATGTTATTAAATCTCTCTGTGGCTCAATTTTCCTGTTAAATGGGGATTAGAATAATACTACTCCCACAAAGTTATGAAAATTAAACTACAGGTAGGGATTATTTCGGGCACTCAGTGAGTGTTAGCTAACTGTTATTAACTATTATTTTGCTATGGGGATGGGTGAGAATCATTTTTGAATGCAAGAATTCTGAAATTGACAATAGCGCTTTCATTTGGGGCCAGTCCTAATGTGTCAAGTGCCTGGCTTTCTATCTTAAAGGTCTGAACTGCTTTTGGGAGGGTCACTCCGTGGGTAAGCTAGGCACTCTTCCTCAACATCTTTTGCAGTAGCTTTCTTTACATCAGTATCACCATAGATGCGTGAGTAATGCTTTGCACTATGATGTTATGATAGCTACAATGTCACTAGAAAATAGGAATTTTTCAGGTCCATTATAATCTCATGGGACCACTGTCATATATGCAGTCTGTTGTTGACAGAAATGTCTTGTTATGTGGTGCATGATTGTATTACTATACATCCTACAGACATTAAATGGATAATAAAGAGTGTTATGGACAACTTTATTCTAGTACTTTTGATAACTTAGATGAAATAGACAAATTCTTTGAAAGATACTAACCATCAAAGTTTATTAAAGAAGAAATAGATAACTAGAACAGTCCTATATCTGTTAAAGAAAGTGAATTTGTAGTTAGAAATCTTCCCACAAAGGAAACTCTAGGTCTGGATGGCTTTACTGGTAAAATCTACCAAACATTTAAGGAAGAAATAATACTAATTCTATAAAAATTCTAACAGAAAACTTACAAGAAAAGAAAACTACACACCAGTGTCTCTCATGAACATAAACACACAGATCCTTAACAAAATATTAGCAAATCAAATCCAGCAATAAATAAAAAGAGTAATATTCCAGAAACTTCTTGAAGTGCTCTCATGCATCATGACCATGTAGAGCTTATTTCAGGAATGCAAGGTTGATTTTGAAGGCAACTTTAAAATATAAAATTTATCACATCAACACATTAAAAAAAATAAAACCATATGATCATCTCCATAGATACAGAAAGGAAAAAGCAATTAACAGAATTTAACATCTGTTTATGATGAGAACTCTCAGCAAAGTAGGAGTAGAAGGGAACTTTCCCATCCTGATAAAGGGCATCTGCAAAAAAGCCTTTGGCCAATATCACACTTAATGGTGAAATATCGAGTACTTTGTTTTTAAGATTTGGAACAAGCAAGGGTGGTCCACTTTTACTACTAATCAACAGTGTACTCTAGATCCTACCCAGTTCAGTATGGCAAGGAAAATAATTTAAGTACGTTCAGATTAGGAGAGAAATAAGACTGTCTTTACTTGTAGACAATATGATGTTTTCAGTAGAAAATCCCAAAGACTCTATTAAAAGAAAAAAATACTATTAGATCTAACAAATGATTTTAGCAAGGTTGCAGGACACAATAGTCAACATATAGAAATCAATTTTTCTTTCTCTATGCGTGCAATTAACAATTGGAGATTGAAATTGAAAACCTGTACCATTTTTGTATAGTGTTCAGTGCCCTCATGTATAGATTAATCCACTCACAGATAATGGACTGATGGGTTAATAGGTTAATAGATTATGGGTTATCACAAGTGTGGGTCTGTTATAAAATTCAGTTTCACTCAGTGTGCTCTTCTTACCTTATGATGCCTTCCACCATGTCACATAGCACAAGGCCCTCACCAGAAAACGATCAGATGCAGCTCTAATCTTGGACTTCTCAGTCTCCAGGAATGTGAGCCAAAATAAACTTGTTTTCTTTATAATTACCCAGTCTCAGGTATTCTGTTATATCAACAGAAAATGGGCTAAAACAATGATATAGCCGCTTTGAAAAACACTGGCAGTAAACATATGAGGGCACTTCAAAAAGGTGCTACTTATTTTTTCTGGCTGGTACTGGGATCAAACCCTGGACATTGATGTTACCTGCACCATGCTCTATCCAAATGAGCTAACTGGCCAGCTCCTAGGTAGTTATTTACCCAAAGAAATGATATATATCCACACAAAAACCTGTATGTAGATGTTTATAGTAACTTTATTCACACTCCAAACACAGAAACAACTCAGACGTCCATCAACTAGTGAGTGAATAAAGAAATTAATATTCATATAGTAGAATATTTTAATAATGGAATACTACTCAGCAATAAAAAGGAGCGAGCTAGTGATATAAACAACAGGGATGAATCTCAAAAGCATTATGTTAAGTGGAAGAAACCAGACTCAAATAGCTACATTTTATAAGGTTTATTTTATAACATTCTTGAAAAGGTAAAACTATGAAATGAAAGTCAGGTCAGTGGTTGTAGGAGCTCAGGGTGGGGATGAGAGGGGATTGATTACAAATGGGCATGAGAAAGCTTTTTGGGATGATGGAAATGTTTTATATCTTGATAGTGGTGATGGTTACATGAATATGTTGTTTGTCAAAATTCATAGAACTGTACACCCAGAGAGGATTTTTTTACTGTACATATATTTCACCTGAAGAAACAACAAAAACCAAATGAAGCACCTAATGCTAGAGGATCTCTTTATGATTTTTCTTCTCTGGTTTTAACGTCCTGTGATCTTGAACAAATGCAGATTACCAAGTTTGTTTAATCAGTGAACTTTATTACAGCAGTTCAAGCTTTTGCCTAACATCCTTCTTTTTAAAAAATTGCTGTTGTCTTCAGAATTCATGGAACAATATTAAGTTGTTGAAGTCTTATTCCATGTTGTATTATAATAGCCTGCCTCAAAATTAATATTGCAGTTTTTTTTTTTCCCAGTGGAGTTATAGAAATGGTAAGTTGTTGAAGACTTATAGGTAAGAAACATAATGTAATCATTTCTTAGCCTCTTGTTAATTTTTTTTTTCTGGAATTTTTTTTTTTTTTTAAATCAATCTTTTTGTTTACAAAGTTAATCACATTTAGACAGTTTGTGAACACTGCCAGCACATTAAAGGCTGCTGGAAATATAGTAAGCCTTAGTGAAAATGCTGAGGCAAATTTTAAAAATCTAAAACATCTCAATTTCATATCAGATAATTTTAACCTCAAAAGTTAAATCAGCAAATTGTATTTTAAATTTATCCCTTCTTTCTAGAGATGGTTTGTTTATTTATTAGCACATGAGAGCAAACATCCTTCCTCAAGATTGAAGAACTGATCTCTCAAGCTCTTTTTTTGTTCTCTCATCAGTGGTGTATAACAAGATGTTATGATCTCAGTCAAGATTTAGATCTAGATATTTTATTAGTCTTGTGGAAAGTCACAAAAAAAGCTGTTTGAATAATTGTATGGGGAACATTCTGCTAAACTATCTTTTTTTTTTTTAATGGGATAAGGAAGGAGTAGCATGTGGTACATAGAATTCTGAATTTTAGGTACTCTTAGGGCCCCAAAAGTTCTTAAATTTCTGACATTTGGTCCCCTTGGATGGCTTGAATTCTCTCTCAGAGTTTTGAGATGTCAGGTAATATCTTGTGGGGAGAATATCCAGAGCATGTTTAAGTCACAGGAGAGCAAGGAGGGTTGTTGTCTGTCTGTCAAATTTACACTAACTTATCTTTTTAGAGAGTTTTCTGATTGATCACACTAAGGACTTATACAGCTTTTCCTTTTATGGCACTTGTGAAATGTTTTATTTTCACAATATTTGGCACCCTGATAAAGTATATCAATATATTTTAAGCTTCAGTTCATTTTTCTGTTTTAAAACAGTAGCAGATATGTTTTCAATGGACACATGGTTTATGTTTATTAGTTAATTAAAATGGTTTTGTAATTATTTAATTTATTGGGACTTCATATGCATGACTCCTCTAAAAGTTTAGGTAATAGAGAATAAAATTTATCCTCAGCCCCTTGATATTACTGGGGTGCCAGATCCTGCCTACATGTTAGATGTATTTTACCAGATCTGCTTATTTCATTGTCTCCAAAAGATGACTTTTCACTTCAATACGGGATAGAGTCTTGCAGCTTTGAAAAGGGACAAACTTGTACTGTTCAAATCAGTAAGTGTTTATTTTGTCATATGTAATAGGCAGCCCTAGGGAAACAAAGATTTAAAAAATACATAGCATCCATATGCCTCGTGCTCCTAATTATTGATTTTGTTACAAGAGACATAAAAGAATTGCCAAGAAAATATGAGGTAGAGACAGATAGGTTTGATCCACTAGGGAAGATTTTTGCTGCCAGTTGTACTCCCCCAAATTCCAAGAACCCCCCATTGTCATGCAGTCCTACATTCTAGCCCTCTTACTCTAACAAGAAACAAACGACCGATTTATTTTTACCAGCATCTTAGGTCTGTGGTTCATTTGCATTTTGAGCCTCTTATCTCTACTTGCTGAAGGAAAAGCATTGCCTTCTTTATCACTAATCACTAAAGTTGGGTGTGCATATGGTGGACCTCAGATGATACATTGAGGTACTGGAGTAAAATATCAGAAATATTCATATTTGCTTTTTATCTCATTCTTTAAAAATTTCTGTTATAGGGCCGGCCCGGTGGCGCACTGCTACAGTGCGCTGCTTGGGAGCGCGGCGGCGCTCCTGCCGAGGGTTCGGATCCCACATACAGACTGGTTCCCGCTCACTGGCTGAGCGAGGGGTGGGCGCAGCACCGAGGGTTGTGATCCTGTTGCCGGTCCTGGTCCGGTACGGGCGCGACACTGAGGGTTGCGATCCGTTGCCGTACACGAAAAAAGACAAAAAGGAAAAAAAAAAAATTTCTGTTATATATGTTTTTAAATGTATATAATATATTAACAGTAGATACGTGTATATTATATGTGTACCTTAATAATAAATACACTCACATTAGGGGTACTTGTGTTTTGGTGTGTGGTCAGTTGTGGTAACCACTGCTTTAGTTCACAGAATTTCAGATAATCAAGTAGAGTGTGTATATGTGTGTGTGTGTGTACTGTACAGTACTTAATTACTTTTCTTTTTCTCAGTTTCCTAATGTATAAAGTGAGAATAATAATGCCCTATCTTAAAATAATAGTGCCCATTTCTCAACAGATCCTTAGAGAAGTTAGAGGATGGTGCTTTTTTTTTTTAAAAAAAGAATTTTCCTGGTAGTAGAAACTGGTTGTCCTCTTGAATTAAATATACTTAGCCTCACACGCAGCTTAACAAATGATTAGTTGAACAAAACTGTAAGTGGCACTTATATCTAATATTTAACACCTGCATTTTATTATTTATTTATTTATTTACTTTTTGACTTGTAAGGGGATTGTAACCCTTGGCACAGTGTGGTCTGCACCACACTCAGCCAGTGAGCACACCGGCCATCCCTACATAGGATCCGAACCTGTGGCCTCGGCACTACCAGTGCTGTACTCTCCTGAGTGAGCCACGGGGCCAGCCCCAACACCTGCATTTTAAGACCCAAGAATCTTATTGTCTTATCTCCCTTCCAGAAACAGTAATATTTTGTTTCTCGCTTGTTTGTTCTAAGACTTTTAGATGCCAGTGAGGCCATTTTATCTTGCCTTATTAGCTCATCTGGGCCAGAGGTCAGCAAACTTTTTCTGTATAGGGCCAGATATTTTAGGCTTTGTGGGCCATATAGAGTCTGTGGCAACTACTCAACTCTGCCATTGTATTATGAAAGTAGCCAGAGACAATTTATAAACAAATGGGTATAGTCAATTTATAAACAAATGGGTCTAATGAACCTTTGTTTACAGAAACAGATGGAGGGCCAGGTTTGACCCTGGCCATATTTGGCCATAGTTTGCCAGCCTTTGATCTGGACTCCTCTCTTCTCTGTAGGCTCAGGACTGGTGCTACCACAAGCACAGTAGTTTAAGGAATTAGGAAGAAACTAAGGGAGCAGTCTGCTCATAATAGCGGTGTTTTCTCAAACTAGTTTAAGGCATTGGCCCTTTTTAAATGCAGATAATATTCTCATGAACCCCCATTGCTAACTTCAGTTTTATTATAATATCACAGAAATTATATAGAATTATAAGACTGGCTAGTAGCCCTTTATATTAAATCATACTTATGATGCCATAAAGGTGGATTGCATTTACAAGCAAAACAATACTTCAAATTTATTATGCTAATTTAATGTTATAGATGATAGTTTGTATTAACTAATCTCACAGCTTTTTTGAATTTATATATATATATATATATATATATATATATATATGTCTGCTGTAGTTCATGTGATGACTCAACTTTCCCACATATTTTCTCTATTTGAACTACTACACAACCTTCTTTTGTTTGGGAAGGGTGACATCATTTGGCCCTCATGTAGCGTGAACACATTTAAGTTTTAAGTCTGAGATTGCTCTTTTTTTCATTAGTCCCTGACAATAAAGAGGTACTAATTAATATCACTCATTTGAAAATGAACATTAATATCTTGTGAAAGCTTTCTATTATAAGATGCCTATACTAATATTTTGAGGCTATCACTGAAATGAAAACATAAAATTAAAAAATTCTCAGAGAGAATTTTACAGACATTTGCATATGTTCAGACTGCAGTTTGAGAAACACAGTTGTAGAAGTCTGGTACAATCTTTTTTCCTGAGATTTAAGGGGGAGTTATAAAGGACACTTTGCTATTGGGATGGAAGATGCAGAACCGTTGTCTTTTTAAAGCATGTTCACACTGGTATTGGAAAAATTGTAGGTTCTAAAACTGTTTAGAGATATTTGATGAAAATAACATAAGAAAAGAATTTAAATATTGCCTGTATAAAATAAATTGTGGTTATGGTAATTTATGTTGCCTGTTTATCATTGACTTCTAATTACCATAAACAGAACAGTTATTATACATAGTATAAATTATGTATGAGATTAAAATAATATGGTTTTCTTGCCAGAAAGGACCTTAAAGATAATTTAGATTAGCTCCTTCATTTTACAGATGACACTGATGCCAAAAAGTGGCCTGACTTGTTCAAGCACACTCAGCAGATGAGGGGACCAATAGTTGGCAGATTGTAAGATCTTTTGGATGCCAGTTTGGGGATTTTTTTTCTACAGCAGTATATATCTTTTTTATTTTTCGTTTTTTAAATTTAAATTTTTGTTTTTATTTTAACTTGCTCATTGTAATTGTACATGCTCATGGGGTACAATCTGATGCTTTGATACAATTATAGGTTGTATAATAATCAGGTCAGGGTAGCTAATGTATCAATCACTTCATGCATTTATCATTTCTTTGTGGCAAAGACGTTCAAAAGCCTTTCTGTTAGCTATTATGTACAGAATGATCTTCTTTTTGAGATCTACAGAGTGATAGTGGACTATAAACTTATTAAGGACAGGATATGTTTTTTATTTCTCTTATTTACAGGGCCTAGTATTGTGGATAAATAATATTTAGAAAGTAACAGTTAATAAAATTACAATTAAGGCTTATGAACATATATTTGCCATATATATGTCATATTTATATACATATGAGTATTGTTCTTTATTGTTTTAAACATAATTTGAATTTTTTATCCTTGCTGCTGAAATTCTTGTCTTTTTTTATTTTAATATGGCCTTTGCAGTATGCCATGTTAGCTGTGTTTTTATTTGTTTGTTTTGAAAAAACAAAGCTGTTTAGAAAAATGCATTAAAATATATGTATTTCTTATTTTGCTATTTTAAAGACATAAGAGTTCAAAATCATTAGTAAGTAGAAACTATTTGTTCTTTTTGTTTTATGGGAGGAAAATATTATAAGGTTAAACTTTTTATTATTTGACAAAAACATAAACATATTTTTTTTTCTATTTAATGGAAAACTTCGTAGGGGCCAGGATTTATCTTTTCTTTTATCTTTAGCTGTCCCATCATGCAAAGTGGGTTTAATCTTGTAGGATTATACCTTATGTTAGATACTAATAAATATCGAAAATTTTAAAAAATAGGAAACTAGGCCATTTATTTAAAATAGTTAAGGTTTTGTTAATTATGAAATTGGAATATTGTGTTATAACTTGTGAGGTAAGAGGAAAAAGAGTGTATGTATTAAATGTCAAAATTGGTTTTGACATTTATTCTTATCATAAACATTTAGAACTTGCATTTTTGGGAAAGCCTAAAGAAGTGACTTTGATTGTAAAATAGGAATCCTGGACCCTAGATGTATGTAAGTAAGCCATTAAAACTCTTGAGTTATATTTTGCTTATGTGACATTATTGTATAACTTTTGCAGAAATCATGTAGTGTTTGGTGTACTGATTACTTTTATATTAATTACTGAAACAAGCACCACAGGACTTCTGAGGTAAGAAAAGTCCTTTACAATGTTTTTCTTTTCCATAAATGCCTTATCTTTGCTCACTCACATTGTTCAATTAGATTGTTCTTATAGCTACCCTTTATTTATTCAGGTGCCTGAACTTTATACTCTAGACTAAACCTTTATTTCATCAGTTAGTGATAATAATTCTGGAACAATTATACTTTTGTGTAGCTCTTTATGACTTCTGAAAGTTCGTTTTTATTGTTGTCTAAAGCAAAAAGCTAGAAACAACTTAAAGGTTAATGAGTAGGTGATTGGCTAAATTAGTATTAGTACATCCAGGCAGTATTATATTGTGCCATTGTTTAAATGGATGAGAGAGCCCAGAAATGCATTCAAAGGTTGTGCAGAAAAGGGTTATAACTCAGCCTATGTGTGTTGCTCAAATCTAGTACATTTCCAAAAAAGGCCTGTGTTCAGGACTGGCCCTTGGCTGGCTCCTTGGGGATGAGCTCTGAGCCATTGACTATTCTGCCTAGGAAGAATGTTTTTGTATGCCTGAGGCCTTGGGCACAGGTACCAGTTTGATTAGATAGTTTATGCAAACAGTGTGATTAATGGTGATTCTCTAGTTTGCTCTGGTGACGAGTCTAAATAGTGAGGTCAGTCATGCAGGTGCTGCATACCTTGTGACTAACCTCCAATATAAATGTTGGACACCAAGGCTTGGGAAAACTTTCCTGGTTGACGTACTTTGCATATGTTGTCACACACCCTTGGTGGGACAGTTAAGCACAGCCATGTGACTCCACTGGGAGAAGACACCTGGAAGCTTGCACCTGGTTTCTCCTGGACTTCACTCATGCTCCTTTTCTCTTGGCTGATTTTAATCTGTGTCCTTTTTCTTTAATAAGTAACTTTTCTGAGTTTTGTGAGTCCTTCCAGCAAATCATTGAGCCAGAGGGGTATCTTGGGGACACAGGGCCACCAGTAGATATATACAAGAATATCAATGGCAGCTTTATTTGTAACTGCTCAAAACTGGCAAGATTTAGTTAGTAATATTACATCAATCTAACTCATTGGTTTTGGTAATTTTCCTATGGTATGTAAGATGGTAACATTTGGAGAAGCTGGGTGAAGGGCATACAGGAACTCTGTATTCTTTTTGCAATTTTGTTGTAAATCTAAAATTATTTTAAAATAAAAAGTAACAAAAAGAAAAAAGAGAGTAGAGTGAGGTGCTTTTGTATGCAGGTTGGCTCTGGAGGCTTGTAAAGAAACTCCATTGGTTGTATCTGGAGAAGGGGCTTGCTTTTGATGCATTGGTTCTCCTCCGTTAGTCATCTGGTCCTGTAGATATTATCAAATACCTCTTCAATTAAACACTGCTCTTCATCTTTCAGCAAATTCTGTTGGCTCCTCTTTCAAAATATGTCAGTACCTGATTACTTCCCTCCATCTTCAGTGTTATCACCCTACTTCCTGGTGGTTAAGAGTACTGGCTTTGGAGTTAGATGCTGGATTGAATCATAGCCCCACTATTTGTGTTGTAGTCTGTCTCTGTTGCTTATAACAGAATACCTGAAACTGGGAATTTTATTTCTTTATAATGACAAAGAAATAAGAAATATTTCTTATGGTTTCAGAGGCTGGGAAGTCCAAAGTCCAGAGAATACATCTGGTGAGGGCCTTGTTGGTGGTGACTCTCCACAGAAATACAGGGTATCACATGGAGAAATGGCTGAGAAAGAGAGAGCTAACCTTCTCCTTGGCTCTCCTTATAAAGCCATTAGAATCATGCCCATCACCACCAATTAAACCATCAACCTATTACTCCATGAATGGATGAATCCATTCACTAGGGCATGGGCCTCACAATCTAATCACCTCTTAAAGGCCTCACCTTTCAATTACCATAATAGGATTTCCCACCTTTGACACTGTTTTAGTGGGGATTACTACATGAACCTTTAGGGGATACAATTCAACCCATAGCAATTTGTTAATTTTATGACCTCAAGAAAGCTATTTCTTTCAGCTCTCTTAGTTTCTCTGTTTGAAAAATGGGGTAGTAATATCTGACTCATGGGCCTGTGAGAATTAAATGAAATAATGTCTGTAATGTTCTTCATTTTTTTTAAAAATAAATTTTATTTTGTCGATATACAATGCGGTTGATTATTGTTGCCCATTACCGAAACCTCCCTCCCTCCTCCCTCTCCCCTCTCCCACCCAATAATGTCCTTTCTGTTTGCTTGTCGTACCAACTTCAAGGAATTGTAGTTGTTATGTTTTCGGTAATGTTCTTCAAACAATGTTTGGCACATTCATTAAAAGGTAGCCATTAAGTATTAATTTTTTTAGTTATCTCATAACAAATACCTGGTTTATTTTGTTTTTCTCCTCCTAATATTTTTTTTACAAGGCTGCAGGTGTCTCAGAAGTAAAAATCATGTCTCATTCACTGTTGTATCCCCTTCTGTCTATTATGTTGATGAATGCTGTTACTGCCCGAACTCTCCTATACCTCATACTTATTCTTTGGATCTCAGACTCTCTTTCTCTTTTCCTTTTTAATTCCATCCTCAGCAGTTGTGTTCAAATCTCTGTACTGGGCACTATGAGATCACAAAGATGAATAAAACATAGGCTTATCCTTAAGGCTTCTATAAGTAAGCTAATTGTAGAGACAAATAGCTCTCTGTGGTCTAATGGAGAATAAAGTAAATATCTTGTCTCCTGTTCTTTTTCTTTTTATGACAGATATGTATGTAGCCTGCTACCTCCCTCTCTGTCCTTTACTTGGGACAATAGATTACACAGAGAGAAGTAAAGGGAAGTAGCGCAGATCTTCATAGTCTCTGTCTAAACCCTTTATCCTGTCTAACCTTGACCCTTATTGTCCCATTTTTATTCAGAAAGAGAGTGCTCTTTTGGAGACAGATAGGTGGTGGTTAAAGTGAGAGAGCGCAAGCATAATTCTGAAGGTGTATTGCTAAGAAAAGATTAGAAATGAAACCAAGTTGCAGCTCTTAGTCTTTAGTGTTACTTTACATAGATGTATTATATAGTACCTTGACATGTTGTCGAGTTTTCCAACTGAAGATCTTAAGGTTGTGGCTGAGTGACAGTCTTCAATTTTCTAGTGAGAATGGGGGTGCAAATAATTGAGGTGATTTATCTAAGGCTGCTCAAGAAGTCATTTGGATAATTGAATAATATCACTTGCATTATTTGCAGTAATATTATTGCAGTATCTTAACGGGTCTGCCTCTCTCTTTTCTGTAGAGTTGATTCTATGTATAGGTCCATACTATAGCTATGTGATTTTATCAAAGTATATCCCTGATCACATCCCTCCTCTGCTTAGAAGCATCAAATGCTACCATATTACTTACAGAAGAAAACTACTAGACTGTAAGCACTGTGAGGGCAGAAAACTTACTTGTTTTGTTTACAGTTGTATCCTTGGTATCTTGGACAGTGCTTGGCACATAATAGGGGTACTAATTAATATTTGTTGAATGATTAAGTCAAAATTTCTGATATAATATTCAAAGTTCTCTTCCTTCTGGCTCCAACCTATTCCTCCTACCTTGTCTTTTCTCTTCTGTGCAAGTTGCTGCTGTACCCCTCCTTCCCTATATTTTTCTAGGTGTGGATGTCTTCCTCTTTCATCTCTTCCTTTCTATATTTTATTCTTCTATCATGTCTGAGCTCTCAGTTCTGTCTCTTTCCTGAGGGCTTTGTACTACTGTTTTAGCCCCAATTGGTTCTACCTTTTGTAGTATACATGATGGTAATTTCTAATTGGAACTTTATTTATTTGCCTTGCAGTGACATTTAATTATTTGTATGTCTATGTCTGAACTCTCAGTTATATTTTAAAGCTCACTGAAAACAAAACTATGTTCTTATGCATCCTCCATAGCTGCCTATATTGAATAATGTCCATATTGGATAGTGTCCTATATTAAGTAGATATCTAATATATATTTGTAGAATGATCACAATTTTTTTAGTTATGGAATTTCTGAAATACATATTTATTTCAGTGCCTACTTTAATTCTTATACTGCTTAAAAACATTCTTACATTCGTTTTAAAAAGTGAATAGATACTTGCAAACTAAAACTTTGATCTCTTCACCCTCCCCATCTCTTTTAAAATTGAAAGCTCTGGGCCGGCCTGTGGCTCACTCGGGAGAGTATGGTGCTGATGACACCAAGGCCATGGGTTCGGATCCCTATATAGGGATGGCTGGTTAGTTCACTGGGTGAGCATGGTGCTGACAAAACCAAGTCAAGGGTTAAGATTCCCTTACTGGTCATCTTTATAAAAAAATGAAAATTAAAAAAAAAATTAAAATTGAAAGCTCTGAACTTCTGTGAGACATCATTGACCAAGATTTGATACAAAGAGCTGCGATCATCAAGGTGGGAATTTAACTTCAGTACTTTATACATAGTATTACTATAATGCTTTGTTTAGAGGTTTAACAATGTCAGATGATATTCTACTTTATGTTTTTTTTTAACTTATCAGAGGAAAGCATTGTAGAGAAATTGGATTTTATCTTGAATGGAATCTACTAATAGCTCACCATTTAGTTAGATTCAAATAAAACAGTTTGAAATACAATCTTGGCTGTATGAGAGGTTGGTCAAATAATATTTTCTTATGTTTTCCAAAGACAAAAATTGTTTCTTTTTGATATTGTTGTATGTCCTTTGCCTTTCTTGAATGTGTTCACTGAGTTAATATGGTTATCTTCCAAGTACATGTTGTTGGTGTTTTAATTTTACATTTTGAAAAGCTTTATATGAGAGGAACTTAATTAACTTTTTGGCTTCCTAAAGTTGACTTCTTGGGCCGGCCCGTAGCTCACTCGGGAGAGTGCGGTGCTGATAGCACCAAGGCCCCAGGTTCGGATCCCATATAGGGATGGCCGGTTTGCTCGCTGGCTGTGCGTGGTGCTGACAACACCAAGTCAAGGGTTAAGATCCCCTTACCGGTCATCTTTTTTAAAAAAAAAAAAAAAGAAAAGAAAAGTTGACTTCTTTTTGGAAGCATCCAGTTGTATCATTTCTGTTTTTAATCAGCTTATTAAGTCAGTAAATTTATTTCTCTGATAGTTTATAATTTTAGGTTTTATTAAGAGTTTGGAAGTCCTAGGCAAAGTTTTAGTCTTAAAACAACAAAGATTCCCGAGTAGCCAAACCAATCTTGAGCATGAAAAACAAAGCTGGGGACATCATGCTTCCTAATTGAAAAATATATTGCAAAGCTACAATAATCAAAACAGAATAATACTGGAATAAAAACAGACATACAGACCTATGGAACAGAATAGCGAGCTCAGAAATAAACCCACATACATGTGGTCAACTAATCTTTGATGAAGGTGCCAAAAATACACGATGGGGGAAAGGATAGTCTCTCCAATAAATGGTGTTGGGAAAACTGCATATCCACATGCAAAAGAATTAAATTGGACTCTTATCTTACACCATACACAAAATCAACTCAAAATGAACTAAAGACTTAAATGTAGACCTAAAAACTTAAAACTCCTGGAAGAAAACATAGGGAAAAAGCTTGACAGTGGCTTTGGCAATGATTTGGATATGACACCAAAAGCACAGGCAGCAAAAGCAAAAATAGACAAATGGGACTACATCAGACTAAAAAGCTCTGCACAGCAAAGAAAGCAATCAACAAATGAAAAAACAATCTATGGAATGGGAGGAAATATTTGGAAACATAAATCTGATAAAGGTTTAATATCCAAAATATGTAAGGAACTCCTACAACTCAAAAGCAAAAAACCAAAAATCAAACAAGACCCCCCACAACTCCACTGTAAAATTGGGTAAAAGACTGAATAGACATTTCTTGAAGAAGACACACATATGGTTAAGAGGTATATGAAAAGGTTCTCAACCTCACTAATCAGGGAAACACAAATCAAAACCACAATGCGATATTACTTCACACCTGTCAAAAATGGCTATTATCAAAAAAATAGAAAGATAAGTGTTGGCAAGGATGTGGAGGAAAGGGAACTGTTGTTCTATGTTGGTGGCAATGTAAATTGGTGCAGACACTATTGAAAACAGTATGGAGGTTCCTAAAAAAAAATAAAAATAAAACTACTATATGGTCCAGCAATCCTGCTTTTGGGGGTATATTCGAAGGAAATGAAATTAGCATCTTGAAGAGATAACTGCACTCCCATGTTCATTGTAGCATTATTCCTAATAGCCAAGACATGGAATGAACCTAAATGTCCACTGATATATGAATAAAGAAAATGCTTACAATGGAATATTACTCAGCCTTAAAAAAGAAGGAAATCTTACTATTTGTGACAACATGGATGAACCTGGAGGATATTATGCTAAGTGAAATAATCTAGCTACAGAAGAGCAAATACTACATGATTCCACTTATATGTGCAATCTAAAACAATTAAACTCATAGAAGCAGAGAGTAGAATGGTGGTTTCCAGGTGCTAGTGGGAGGGGATAACAGGGAGGTATTGGTCAAAGAGTACAAAGTCTCAGATATGCAAGATGAATAAGTCCTAGAGATCTACTGTACAGCATAGTGCCTATTCTGTATACTTAAAAATTTGCTAAGAGGGTAAATCTTATGTTGTGTTCTTATGGCACATATACACACAAGATAAGAAGGTGGGAGGAAACTTGTGGCGGTGATGGATATGTTTATGGCATTGATTGTGGTGATGGTTTCACGTGTATACTTATCTCCACGCTCACCGAGTTGTATACATCAAATATATACAGATTTTTGTATGTCAAACAAAAAACCCAAAAATAACTATAATTATCCCCATTACAATGTTTTCCCTTTACTGAGTATAAGAATTGAAGTGGATGATTGCTTAACTTCGTAAGATTTAAAAACATTTTTTAAACACTTGAGAATCTGTAAATACATAACAGCTGTGGTTTAAAGGTTTTATCTTTCAGTACAACTAAGATCATTTAAAATAGAGGGTATTAAAAGTTATGTGTTTCTCGTTTGAACAGTTTGTTACCTCCCCCTTTTTTGCCTTCTGCCTATCCTTGATATTGAAAGAGAAATAATATCAATTTCACATTTCCCTATTTATTTTGATTCATTTAATGTTGATTCAGTCTCTGCTGCAAAATGTCTTATTAAAAGTAAAACATTTAGGGCCGGCCCGGTGGCGCACTGGAGAGTGCGCCGCTTGGGAGCGCGGCGGCTCTCCCACCAAGGGTTTGGATCCCATGTGGAGACCGGTTCCCGCTCACTGGCTGAGCGAGGCGTGGGTGCAACACCGAGGGTTGTGATCCCGTTGCCGGTCCCCGGTACGGGCGCGACACCGAGGGTTGCGATCCCGTTACCGGTCAGTAAAAAAGACAAAAAGAAAAAAAAAAATAAAAGTAAAACATTTAAATCAAATGGTAGCTCTTTAATCCTAAAACTATTTTGATGGTTCTAGGAGAAGAAAATATGTGTGCGATTAGACAGAGAGCGAGGGCTGTTGTTGCTCTTACTGTTAATGGTTTAAACCTAAGCTCCTTTTACAATTAAATTTTGATCATAAATGTTTGGGCTTTGAAGTCCCTTTTAAGATCAGGGACCTTATTTAGTATCTCAGAGTTTGTGTTAATTGTTTTTTTTTTTTTTTTGTCTTTTGTCTTTTTTCCGTGTCCGGCAACGGATCGCAACCCTCAGTGTTGCCCCCGTACCGGACCGGGGACCGGCAACGGGATTGCAAGCCTCGGTGTTGCTCCCGCGCCTCGCTCAGCCAGCGAGCGGGAACCGGTCTCCACATGGGATCCGAACCCTCGGGCGGGAGTGCTGCCGCGCTTCCCAAGCGGCGCACTATCCAGTGCGCCACCGGGCCGGCCCTGTGTTAATTGTTTTACTGGCAAAAATAAGTAGTCATTGACACTTTTCTTTATTTAAATAGTCTACAGGTTTGAAATGGTTTTGATAATAAATAGCTGCACCTTTCTGTATACTTAACTTTTATTCCAGGTACTGTAAGAGCGCATTTCAAACATTTTTCATTTAATACTCTAAATAACTTTGTGAGGTAGGTTCTATTATTCCTTTTTAATAGCTGGAGAAATTGAGGCTTACAAGGGTAAAGTAACTTTCCCAGAATCACACAACTGGTAAGAGGAAGGGCTAGAGTTTGAACCCAGATCTGTCTGATTCCAGTGCACATGTTCTTATTTGTAATGGAACACTGCTTTCTAATGCAGTAGTAAACATTATTTTGCTCCCAGCCTCTTATGGTAATGCTGAAAGCTGCTCAATACTCATTCTTCTTCCAGACCTTTCTCAATGGGAAGTCTCGCACGGCGCTTTATGCTTTGATTGCTGTTTGGAAGTGTAACTATAGATTTGCCTCTATATTAGCAGTGTCAGTATTTCAAGGAAGAGAAATTTTTGAATACTTACAGCTTTGATTGCTTTTTAACCTACATGTAAGTCATACATGTATGGTAAGAGTGTAATTATTGCTTTTTATCTGCTAGTGAATATGCTGAAGACTTGTTGAGTTTCTCTATTCTCAAATGAGAATTTTCAGGCCTGTAGCTGAAGTTGTGTGAACAAGTATGTTGTCATAGGAAAATAATTCCTAAATACTTGTACTCTGGACCTTTCTTGGGTAACACATGAAACACAGATAGCCTCCTAAGATTCTGCTTTGGGTTTCATGAAGACTCAATACATGCTGTGACTAGACAGGGGACATTTTTGTTTCATGGCAGTGCCAGATGTATCCAGTAAAATTGGCTGTTCATGAATTTAATTAAAAGTTCCTAGGAACTTAAAGCTTAAGGTAGTTTTTATAGGCATCATGACTCAAGGTCTTTGGTGTATGTATATATATATTGAGGCGTGAACTGGAGTAAAGTGATGCCCATAGTTATGAGGATCAAAGTGCAGTATTTTAGGGCCGGCCCGGTGGCGCACGGGAGAGTGCACCGCTTGGGAGCATGGCGGCGCTCCCGCCAAGGGTTCGGATCCCATGTGGAGACCGGTTACCGCTCATTGGCTGAGCGTGGTGCGGGCGCAACACCGAGGGCTGCGATCCCGTTGCCGGTCCCCAGCCCGGGCGCAACACCGAGGGTTGCGATCCCGTTACCAGTCAGTAAAAAAGACAAAAAGACAAAAAAAAAAAAAAAGTGCAGTATTTTAGATAAATATTAAGATTTTTATAATATGAAGTTTTTTTTGTTTTTTTTTTTGTCCTTTTTGAGACCAGCCACACCGCGCTCAGCCAGTGAGCGCTGTGAGCGCACCGGTCATCCCTATATAGGATCCGAACCCGCGGCGGGAGCGCTCCTGCGCTCCCAGCGCCACACTCTCCCGAGTGCGCCACAGGCTCGGCCCATAATATGAAGTTTTTTTTTGTCCGAACCCTCGGCGGGAGCGCCGCTGCGCTTCCCAAGCAGCGCACTAGCGCAGTGCGCCACCGGGCCAGCCCAATATGAAGTTTTTTTAATGCTTCTAGCTTGAAGTTACTAAAGTTAGTTTCATTTCTTAGACTATATTGTAATGAATTTACTTTTTATTATTCTATATGATCTTTAGCTTAGTTTATCGGGTTGCCCAATAACATGGGATTGGCCTGCCCTACACTCTTAGAAATGACAATTCTCTGTCCAATGATAGACCTCTCCGTTCACTTTTCTCTTCCAGTCTTTGGGAATCACACTTTGAAGATTAAACATTTCATAGAGACCATGATGTGGTAGAAGGTACACAGAATTTCAAGTCTGGAGATAGAAGTTTAAGTACCAAATGCATTACAACTAGCTGTGTAATCCTGGACCAGTCAATTCTCCTTTCTGAGCCTCATTATCCTTATCTGTAGAAAAGGGATAAAAGTTTCTATCTCATAGGCTTAATATTATTGTTACTATTAATATTAATAGATGAATAATAATATGTTGCTAGGTTGCTAAACTATAGAGGTATACAATTTACCAAGTACTTTTATGTATAATAATTTTACAGAAAGATATAAATATATGTGTGTGTGTGTGTTTGTGTGTGTGTGTGTGTGTGTGTATATCTGTGAAAGGACTTTGTAAACTCCGAAGCACTATGTACTTATTAGTTGATAGCTACATAACAACTCAACCTGAATCAGTGGCTGTTTTTAGTTTTAGTTATTTGCACAATGAATCAGAGTTTTCTAAATTCAGATAATGCACCTAAATCAATTTCTATTTAGCTAAAATAAAAGTTGTGGAATGTTTTATGACTAGGGTTAAGATTTGTTTTAAAATTAAATTGTAATAACATCTGGTTTTTATATTATTATTCTTATTATTTAGAGAAAATAGAGACAGTCACCCAGTAAAAATCATGAGTGGTCAGGAGTAGTTGGGGGCTAGTGTCATTTTTTGGGAGCTACAGTAATTTTCCCTCTCCACTAAGAGTAAGATTATCCTTTGGTGATAAATCAGTGTGGTTATTAAAAAAAAAATTAAGCAGTTTATATTTACAGAGTACCCTGCAATTGTTAATTAGCCCGGTGCAATGTTTATCTCTTTATAAAGGGCTGGGCAAGCACCTATGTTGGCCAGTCTTCGGTAGGATTTCCAGGCACCTATTGTGAAAACTTTTCTTACTGTGGAGTCAGTTGATATTTGCCTGTATGCTGTAAGGAATCATCAAAGCTTATTAGATTGTTCAATTGCACCAGCATTTTTCCAGAGAAATTATTCTGAGTAAAACTCCCTTCCCAAAATGATAAAACCTTATTTGTGTAAAACCTCACAGCTTTTAAGACTTAGAAGTTCTTTCTAATGTGTAACCTAAATGTTTTCCTTCTGAAGTTAAATAGCTAATATTTTAAAGTAATCATTTAAGGCATTTTGTAATGAAGTGGTCTGCCTTCAGGATTCTTATTTTCTATCAGTGGATATAAAACACATACTTAAGTAAAGATCAACATGGTATAAAGTAGTAACTAATAAGTATGAGTATTAAGTGGTTGTGGCAGGTACTGTTAGTTGCCTACCCAGACTTATTTCCATCTCCTTTTTAATAGACCCTGATTGTGTTTTGGTGTCAGTATGCCCAGCCTTTGTTTATGACAGACATGTTCCCTGATTTCTCAGCTTCTTCTGCAGCTGAGAGAAGCCATGTGATCCGTCCAGTTCTGGCCAGTGATATATGTTTTAGTTCTCTATTGCTGCTTAATATATTATTCCAAAATGTAGTGACTTAAAACAATTATCATTTACTATCTCTTATGTTTCTGTGAGTTAGGAATTCACCTAAACTGAAGCATTCACATGTGGTCTTAATATGGTCGCTGGGTTCTAAGAGCAAGAGTCACACGTATGAGAGAGACAGAGAGAGACAGAGACCTAGTGAGTCAGAAACTCTGGGATGGGGCCCAGCAATCTGTGTTTTAACAAATCTTCCAGCAGATTCCTGTGCATGCCAAAGGTTGACAATGTTCAGATTTAGGGAATATGATTGGTTATAAAAAAAAACCCCAAAACCTTAATATAGTAATTTAAACAAATAGGTTTTTTATTTATTACATTTTTATTTCCTCATGGAAAAAAAAAAAGTCTGTTTTTTCGTGTCCGGCAACAGATCGCAACCCTCAGTGTCGCGCCTGTACCGGACCGGGACCGGCAACGGGATCGCAACCCTCGGTGTTGCGCCCGCACCTCGCTCAGCCAGTGAGCGGGAACTGGTCTGCATGTGGGATCCGAATCCTCGGCGGGAGCGCTGCCGCACTCCCAAGCGGCGCACTGTAGCAGTGCGCCACCGGGCCGGCCCGAAGAGTGCTTCTTATAGAGAACATTACATTTCCTGAGTCTAGAAGTTCTGTGAGATAGAGCAACATTAGGGAGCAGATCACGCAGCCCACATTTTTGGTATTCCTTTCAAGGGTCTCTCATGCAGTTTATACAACCTTAACTTCTGTTTGAACTAATAGTTGATGTTTGGCATTTGTGATATATTTGGCCAAGTCTCTTTTAAACATTTTTCTAAGTTGTTGTCTGTATTACTATTTTTTTAAGAACAGCTTTATTGAGGGGTAATTTAAATATCATAAAATTCACCCTAGAAGGAAGTTTTGCTTTCATGGAAAGATTGATAGATTCAAGAGCAAACCCCATATTTCTTCATTTATTTTTCATTTATGTATCTCAAAATATGAAGTTATTTCTTACTTTACAGCTACACTGCTATAATCCTATTATTATTATTATGATGCTATAATTTTATATATTCTAAAACAACCTCTTTGACATTTTATATTGATGAAGTATTTTGAAATTATTTTTATAGTTATGCTCTAATATGAATTCTAATAGATGAAGGTGCTTAGAGACCTATCTTACAGAATATAGTAAAGATTTTAAAGATGTTGCAATATGATGGGATTTCTAAAAGCAGGAAAAGGTGAGGCAGTGGTTTCAGAACTAAATGATAGCATTGCTGGGATGAAGGAGGAACAAAATATTTATATTCACATTTATATTTGATGTTGTTTATAACCTACTTAGCATCTGTTCTTTTTCCTTTCTTCCTAATGAACCCATGATTTTTTTCAGGATCCCCCCCACTTCCATGTAACCAATATACATCAGGAAAGCTGATCCCACTTTCAGGCCTGGGGTGGGCCTAATTGGTCCAAGAATTACCCAGTCTTCCTTGCCAGTCAGTGGTTCAGGGATGAGCACATGACTTAATGCTGGCAAGTGGAATGCAAGGGAAGTCTTTTAAACTTTTGGGAATGTTCTTCCTTGTTCTTAAGAGAGATCCTTGGGAAACCACTCTGTACCTTTTGCAGGACATGACTAAGGAAGCATGTAGCTCTGATTGTTATTATTATCAACCATACTGTATCCAAGAAGATGGAGCCAACCATGAGATGAAGCTGACATTTTCAGTAGTAGAGCAGTGAGACAGAAAATCTTTGGGTCCTTGATGACATTATTCAGCAGTCATCTCTGGGTTTCCATATATGTTAATCTATGTATTTTCCTATGGTTTAAGTCCTTGGTTTTGAAATTGTGGTCATGGACTGGCAGCATCAGCATCACTTGTGAGCTTGTTGGAAATGAGAAATTTTGGGTCCTACCCTAGTCCCACTGAATCAGAATCTCCATTTTAACAGGATCTCCAGGTGATTCATATGCACACAAAAGCTTGAGAAGTGTTATTTTAGCCACTTTGAATTGGATTTTTATTTACTTGCAACTGATGTGACATTATAGAGGTTTTTTCTTTTCTTCCTGAGGAGGTACAACCTCCTCCAGGCATGCCATGTGGAAATAATGGAGGGGGCACCATTTCTGATTTTAACAGAAACAGCATTTATTGGGTCATGATAGAGTTTTAAAAATTCTATCACACTTTGATGTATAGTTTTTTTAATAGTTACTTTCAGATGAAATCTAAAACTATAGTCCTTACTATTTGAGGTTGCAATGGATTGAATTATGTACCCCCAAAACTCACTGAAGCTTGAATTGTGTCCCTCAGGTTTTATGTATTAGAAATTTGGTGCCCACTGTGACTGTTAAGAGGGTGGGAAGTCTTATTACGGTAATTGAAAAGTGGAGTCTTGATGAGGTGTTTGGGTTATAGGACTCTGCAATAGTGAATGGATTAAAAATGGTGGGCAGGGGCATGGTTCTGAGGGCTTTAAAAGAAGAGGAGAGTCTGTCTTTCTCTCTCACTGCTCTCTCTGCTTCCACCATCTTGCAATGTGAGACCCCTGGGTCACTGTTGCCACCGCCAGGTGGACTTTGGACTTCCCAACCTCAGAAACTGTAAGCAATAAATTTCATTTTCTTATAAATTACCCAGTTCCGTGTATTCTATTATAGCAACATAAATGGACTAATACAGTGGTCAAAACACCCTAATGTTATTTTTGGCAAATCAGGAGATGTGAGCTTAGCTGTGCTGGTTGAAAGTCATCTTTGAGAGTTGCATTTTACCTCCCTTAGGATTACCCCTTCCCATTCTCTCCTCAGCTCCATTCCTATTTCAACTAGATAAGAGTTTTGTACTGCACCTCTATTCCAGAACCATTAACCTCTGGGCAGCGACTCTTGCAAACTACTGCCTTTTAGAATGGGTGTGTGTTTCAGTTACATGAATAGAGAAGACAATTTCATTCCCCTGCTATATCAGTGTATATGAAGGCTAAAGATAGCACGAATAAATTATCCCAATTATAATCTAATCCCAATTATAGACATATAAAATTGGGGCTAGAGAGATTAAGTAACACACAGAAAATCATATAGTTAGGAACCCAGGACTGGTACTCCCAAGCTCATTCAGGCCCTCAAGGAGTTTACATTCTATGGTGGGAGACTGACATGTAAATAGCTAACTGTAAAGTAGTGCAAAATGAAGTAAAGTTTTTTTTTTTTTTTGTCTTTTTTTGTGTCCGGCAACGGACCACAACCCTCAGTGTCGCGCCTGTACCGGACCGGGACCGGCAACGGGATCACAACCCTCGGTGCTGCGCCCGCCCCTCGCTCAGCCAGTGAGCGGGAACCGGTCTATATGTGGGATCCGAACCCTCGGCGGGAGCGCCACTGCGCTCCCAAGCGGCGCACTGTAGCAGTGCGCCACCGGGCCGGCCCCAAAATGAAGTAAAGTTTTTAAATGAAATAAAACTTAAAATTAGAGATACAAACAATTTGTGAAAACATAGAGGAAGAAGGGATTAATTCTGATCAGGAGGATCAGGAAAAAATAATTAATCTTTCTTCCTACTTCTCTAATTCCTTAATAGGCTCCTCCTGACTTGTCTTATTCTTTTAATGCTGTTACAAGTTTCTTGGAAATCAAGATTTAAAAACTGACATTTAAATTTTTTCCGTATTCTCACATTTCATTGATCTGTAAAAGCTTTTAGTTCTCACTCAATACAGTATCTTGCTAACTACCCCCTATTATCCATTCCCACTGCTATTAGCCCAGTTGTATTTATCACTATACCATGTAGATGAGTGCTCAGCAACCTTTGGTGGACATAAGAATCATCTAATGGTGCTTTGTCAAAGTACAAAGAGACTTTGATTCATTAGTTTGAGGTTATAGATGATTCTGATGAACATCAAAGTTGAGAACCACTTATCTAAGGCAGTGATCCTCAAAATGTGATTTGGGGACTACTGGGATGCCTCTGGGACTTTATCAGGGAGCTGCAAAGTCAAAACTGTTTTCATAATTATACTAAGGTGTCATTTGCCTTTTTCCTTGTGTTGACATTTGTGTTGATGGTGAAGAAAACAGTGATGGGTAAAACTTGTAGTGCCTTAGCACACATTAAGGAAGTGGTACCAAACTAAATTAGTACTCAATGCACTCTTCACTGGCACACACTTGTGAAAAGAAATTCAGTTTTACTTAAGAATGCCTTTAGTGAGTCAGTTAAAATTATTAATTTCATTAAATTTTACACCTAGAGTACATATTTTATTGGTATTCTATTTGACAATGTGGGTAATAGTCTTAAGGTAGTTCTGCATTCTGAAGTATGATGATTGTCTCAAGGAGTAGCACTTTTCGCTTGTTTGAGTTGTGAGCTAAACTAGCAGTTTTTTTTTTATGCAACGCCATTTTTATTTGAAAAAATAATTGGTAGACAAACTGTGGTTTTCATATTTTGATATTTAGCAGAAAATTTCCCCAAAATGAACAAATAGAATTTTTTTCATTGCTAAGATAAAATTTAAGCTTTCAAGCAAAAACGAAAATTCGGAAAACTTCCCATTGCTTAAAGACTTTTCTGATGAGATGGATGATGTTTGAAATGTGCTAACATTGGGAAGATCTGCATAACTAGCATTTTTGACATGACTAATATATGGTGTTATAAAATTACGCATGGCTAAAGATCCATTCAAAATGCGAGGTAGGAGAACAACAGATTTTAATTTAGTAGAGCATGAAAAATTCATTGATGTAGTTTCAGAATCGATATTGGGACTAACTTTAAAATTTTCCACTTGTTGATTTTTGGTGTACTTTCAAGGAAGAATATCTATAGTTTTCAGAAAAAGCCATTAAAACACCTATTTTTCTGACTGTATCTGTGCAAGGCCAGATTATCTTCAGATACTCCAGCCAAAGCAATACATTGCAACAGATTGCAGAAGCAGATATGAGAATATAGCTGTCTTCTATTGTGATTTGCAGACATATAAAACAGTGTCACTCTTCACTATTTTATAAAAAATATAGCTATTTTTCATAAAATGTAAGTTAATGTTCAACGAGGTTTTTATTATTGTCTTAAAATAAATTAAGTATTTGAGCACTTAATTGGTTTTGATTTCTAATATGGTAAATGCCAATACATAACCTACATATATAAAAGCTCTTTGGGAATCCCCATAATTTTTAAGAGTGTAGAGTGGTCTGTTATGGATTGAGTGTTTCCCAAAAGATATGTTCAAGTCCTAACTACTGGTACCTGTCAGTATGACCTTATTTGGAGACAAGGTCTTGGCAGATAATACTCAAGTTAAGATGAGGTCATAGTGGATTAGGGTTGGCCCCAAATCCAATGACTAGTGTTTTATAAGAGAAAGAAGAAATAGATTTGGATATAGAAACACAAAGGAGACACATAGGAAAGAATGCCTTGAGAAGACAGGCAGAGATTGAAGTGAATACAGCTACAAGCCAAGGAATGCCAAGGATTGCCAGGAGCCACTGTAAGCTAGGAAGACACAAGGAAGGATTCTTCTCTAGTGCCTTCAGAGGAAGCATGGTCCTGCCAATATCTTGATTTTAGATTTCTAGCATCCAGAACTGCAAGAGAATATATTTTTGTTGTTTTAAGTCAGACAGTTTGTGGTACTTTATTATGGCAGCCCTAGAAAACTAATACAGGGTCTTGTGACCAAAAAGTTTGGGTATCTCTAACGTATGCTGTTATAATTAGCTACCCATCTCTCTCTTCTTCCAGATTTTGTCCTGTCAGTACATGCTGCTCACTGCTGCCAGGTTATTTATGCTAAAACAATTCTCATGCTTCTCTTATTAAGAAAATTTCAGTGGTTCTTTACTACCTGTCAAATAAAGTTCACACTCTAAGTTTGCATTCAAAGCCATGTATAATCTGGCTGTAACATATTTTTCCAAACTGTGTTGCACATTTCCCTAAGATATGCCCTTTGGAATATTTATTTGATTGTGCACTGAATCATGTATTTGTTTGTTCATGTATTCATTCAACAGACAAAAATACTTGTCCTTATAGTATTTTTATTCTAATATTGTGTTGTCTAATATGGTAATGATCTGACTCAAATCACTAAATTACTGTAGCTGGATATAATCCTTATTTCTATTTCTATAACATTAATTTTGTGATATGTTTGTCCTGATCTGTATTTGTCACCTGGCATGTGGGAGGGACAGTTATTGTCTCTTCTACTAAGCTTATTGAGGGTAAGAACCTTGTTTGGTAGACTGATGCATGCTAACTGTCATATTGTAAATAGATGAAAAGAAAAACAGAAAAACAAAAACAGATACAGATGAAGCAAGTATTTGATGGCTATATTAATTTTAAAATCTATGGCTGGCCAGTTAGTTTAGGTGGTTAGAGCATGGTGCTGATAATACTAAGGTTCAGGGTTCAATTCCTGTACTGACCAGCAGCCAGAAAAAAAACCCCAAAAACAAAACAAAAAAACTTAAGAAAATCTCCCAGGCACCTCTGCAAGATGGTTAGGATGTTTCAGGAATAAGAATTATATATGTATAGTTTTTTTTTTTTTTTTTTGTCTCTCTTTAGTTTCAGAACCCATCCTAGGTGTGTTTTCCTGGATGTCCCATAGACTCTTCAAATTCATTATGTTCAAAACTGAACTTCAAAGGTTATGAATGGATACTATTGGCCAAAGAAGAGACAATTTGAGTCTCAAACAACAACAACAGCAGCAAAAAGAACAAAGATGAAACATATTTAATACATAAAAATGATGTATATCATAGCGATAAAAGAAAAAATTCCCAACTTACTGGAAATGTTAAAGAAACTATGGAACTAATTCTTTAGTCTGAAAATTGGCAATTTAATGGAAGGATTAAGTGTTTATCTTATCTTCTGTATTAACTATATTTCAGGGAAATTAAGCAATAACTCTTCACAGAAGAATTCCAGCTAATGTATTTGGAAGGAATGATAAAGACCATCATTTTGCAACTCCAAAATAGTTATTGATTTAAGCAGTAATCAGCAGATGAGTGTTGAATGAAAGGTTAAATATGGTACTGAGTGTTTCAGTTCTTACATAAGTATTCATAATGCCCTGCTATCTAGATATGCGTGCTACTTTACCTAACTACATCTGAATAGTAGAATGTCCCTCAAATTGTTTGTTATAATCAAATGCAAGATATATTCTTTTTGACAGGGATACCACAGATGAGTGTTCTTTTCAGAGTATCATATCAGAAGGTACATGGTGCTGATTTGTCCCATTACTGGTGATGTTAACTTTAATCACTTTGTTTAGGAGGTGTCTGCCCATTTTTTCCACTATAAAGTTATTGTTTTTCCTTTGGAATCAATAAGTATTTTGTGAGGAGATACTTTGAGACTATGTAAATATCCTGTATCTCCTCAAATTTTCACTCTCTATTTTAGCATCCATTGATGCTTCTTACCCAAATTATTTATTACTATGGTGGTTGTCAAATGGTGGTTTTTTAATTCTATCATTTTGCCTACATTTATTAATTGGCTTTCTACTATAAGGAAGAGGTTTCCTTTTTTCTTCATTTATTTATCTTTTTATTTGTATGACCATGAACTTGTGGTTTTTTTCCCCCCAAATTCAACTACTGTTGTTATTTATTTTGTGCTGAAATTGTCCCAGCTTTGGCCAGTGAGTGCCTCTTCAAGCTGGCCTCTGTGACCTTTTGACATATCTTCATCATTCTCTCAGCACTTTACTTTCTGACATAAAATGATGTTCCTTGCTCATCTTATACTTTCCAACCCTAGCCTTAGAATCAGTTCTTGTTCTTTTAGTAGAGAATAGTATTTAGAAACCAAACTGGGCACTTGGTGTGCTCATTGGTTCTCGTTTCAGCTCTCATCTTGTAAGCAAGTGTCTTTTTTGTATTTTTATGCTTTTTGTTTATGATTTCACTGTTTAAAATGGCTCCCAAGCATAGTGCTGAAGTGCTGTCTTGTGTTCCTAAGAGCAAGAAGTTTGTAATTACAGAGAAAACAGGTGTGCTGGGTAAGCTTTATTTAGGCATGAGTTATAGTGCTATTGTGAATTCAATGCTAATGAATCAACTATATATTAAATAAAGTGTCTTTAAACAGAAACCCATATAAAACAAGTTATGTATTGATCAGTTGATGAAAATATAGTGAACAAGATGCTTGTGGGACCTAACCCTCTATTTCCTCTAGGAGTAGTGATTGAGTATTTGCTGGTCAGTGTTTGTTCATAGACCATAACAACTACAAGTAGCCAGAATTGACTAATAATTTTATTTTTTACATGGTGGTCTTTGATTCATTTGGTGTTTATTTGTGTGCATGATTTGAGGTATGGATTTAGTTTTATCTTTTTTCCAAGTGGTTAAACAGTTGTCCCAGCACTATTTATTTATTTAAATCCATCTTTGTTCCAGTAATTTGAGATCTTTACTAAGTTATTATCATTACTAAATTTCTATGTGTACTTCGGTCTGGTTTTGGGCTCTTCTGTGGCTTGTCTATTCATGTGCTAATAATACATGTTTTTTTTTTTGTTTTGTTTTGTCCTTTTTTTTGAGACCAGCCGCACTGCGCTCAGCCAGTGAGCGCACCCGTGGCCATCCCTATATAGGATCCGAACCCGCGGCGGGAGCACTGCTGCGCTCCCAGTGCTGCACTCTCCCGAGTGCGCCACGGGCTTGGCCCAATAATACATGTTTTAATTACAGAGGTTTTACATTCTAAAGTCTGGTAGGACTAGTTCCCTCTCCGTATCTTTTTTGTGGGGCGGGAGCACTGCTGCGCTCCCAGTGCTGCACTCTCCCGAGTGCGCCACGGGCTCGGCCCAATAATACATGTTTTAATTACAGAGGTTTTACATTCTAAAGTCTGGTAGGACTAGTTCCCTCTCCGTATCTTTTTTGTGGGTTTTTCTGAATATTTTTACATGTTTATTTTTTCATATGAGTTTTAGTATCAAGTTGTCTAGCTCCCCCAAAATGGTTATTGGTATTTTGGGATTGCATTAAACCTATAACTTAATTTAGGGAGAACTGACAATTTATTATGTTGAGTCATCCTATCTAAGAACAAGGAATATCTTTTCATTAGTTAAAGTCTACTTTTGTATCTTTCAAGAGTGTCTTAAAGTTCCTCTCGTATAGGTTTTGCACATTTCTTGTTAATTTATCCCTAAATATTTTATTTGTTGCTTTAGTAAGTGGGGTTTTCTCTACCACTGTATCCTTTAACTGTTTAGTGTGTCTGTATATGAAGGCTATTATTTTCTGTATTTTAATTTTATATCTTGCTATCTTATTGAATTCTTTTATTGTTTCAGTTAGTTTTTATTAATGATTCTCTAGGTTTTCCAGGTACCCTGTTATATCATCTGAAAATAGAGGTAGTTTTGCATCTTTTCCAATTTGTAAACCTCTTGCCTATTTCACTGGCTAATATCTTCAGTTCAGTGTTGAATAGTAGTGGACATAGTGGACTTCCTTGTCTTACTTCTGTATTCCTAGTGTTTCTTCATTAAGGAAGATGCTGGCTTTACTACTGAAGTATATATTATTTTTTATCACATTAATGAATGATGATTTAATTTTGGTATAGTAACACTGCTGGAGTAATTTCCATCATAGTGTTTGGAAGGGAAGTGGGAGGAAATGGAGTTGAAATGGACAGAGGAAGGAAGCAAATAAGAAAGGAAAAGGCTTTGGGATCATCAGAAAAACTTCTTGATGTGAAAGATAATGATACCAGATATCAGTATTCACTTGGTTAACATGAAACTGAGTGTCTGTTTTTTTGCACAATAAGCTAGTAGAAATAATTCCAGAAATATTGTATCCATTCTCTCGCTACTATTGTCCTGGACTTCTCTAGCAGCTTGGTTGAATAAAATCGTAACAGTTATGATTTTAACCCTGAAAATTGATCTTTGTCTCATTTCTGAAATTCTAGTTTTTCCAGAAATCAAATGCTATTTGCAGTGCTTATGACAACAATAGTAAATGTTTGTTGAATGCCTTATATTAGAATACATATAGACACACACATATGTGTCTCTATCTATACCTATACCTATATCTTTTTTTCCCTTCTACTAGTCCAGCAGTAGTTTAACTTCAAGTGACATTTGATCTAGAAGGCTCAACAGATTTTATCAAGACTCAGTCTTCTTTCTCTTGATCTTTTTGTCTTCTTTCTTCAGCGTTACCCTCATCCTCAGTGTCTACTTTTGGCAAACAGCTTTTGGCGTATGCTGTCTCTTTGTGAAGATATAGGAAAAACTAAACTGTTTTTTCTAGTCTCTAGTCTCTACTCTCACACACTCACTCAACACTTCTAACACCAGATGTGTAGGAGTTTCTCCCCACACACCTAGCAATTCTCCGGCAGACTCTCCAGTGGACACCAGCTGGGTGGGTGTCTTCCAATTCAATTCTGACACTTTACCTGGAGATAGCATCAGATCCCACAGGTTGAGTGCTTAGTCCCACAAGACTGCCCCCTGACTTTAGATGCCAGTTGCAAGCCCAGGTTGTGACTATAAACTGGGGTTCCCATGAGTTCCTCCTAGGGTTTGATTAATTTGCTAGAGCAACTCATATAACTCAGGGAAACACTTTACTTATATTTATCCATTTATTACAAAGGATATTTTATTATTTTTTTTTATTTTATTTTTTTTTTAATTTATTTTTTTTATTTTGTCAATATACACTGTATATGATTATTATGGCCTGTCACCGACACCTCCCTCCCTCCTCCCTCTCTCCCCTCCCCCCCAAGAATGTCCTTTGCGTTTGCTTGTTGTAACAACTTCATGGAAGTATAGTTGTTATATCTTCTTCCCCCCCCCCCCCCCCTCCGGTTTTTTTTTGTGTGTGTGTGTGTGTGTGTGTGTGTGTGTGGGTGAGTTTGTTTGTTTGTTTTTCTTTTTTTTTTTTTTTTTTTAGCTCCCACCAATAAGTGAGAACATGTGGTACTTCTTTTTCTCATCCTGACTCGTTTCACTCAATATTATTCTCTCAAGGTCCATCCATGTTGTTGCAAATGGCAGTATTTCATTCGTTTTTATAGCTGAGTAGTATTCCATTGTGTAGATATACCACATTTTCCGTATCCACTCATCCGATGATGGACATTTGGGTTGATTCCAGCTCTTGGCTATTGTGAAGAGTGCTGCAATGAATACAAAGGATATTTTAAGCAGATGAACAGCCAAATGGAAGAGATGCATGGGGCAGGCCATGTGGGAAGAGTGTGGAAGCTCCCCAAACCCAGTCTTTTGAGTTTTTATGGAAGCTTCATTATGTAGGCTTGATTGATTACATCATTGGCCACTGGTGATCAACTTAACCTCCAGCTCCTCTTTTCTCACAGGAGGTTGGGGTTGGACTAAAAGTCCCAACGCTGTAATCATGCCTAGGTCTTTCTAGTGACCAGCCTCCATCTCATTAGCATACAAAAGACACTTATCACTCCAGAGATTCCAAGGGTTTTGGGAGCTGTATTTCAGAAAACTGAGATAAAGACCAAATATATATTTCATAATATCACACTCTATGTAGCTCCTGAACAAGTAGTTCTCAGGATTCATTCTGATCATAGTAGCCTGGGTCATATGCCCACTGTGGCTGGGGGGATTTGTTGTTCCTGCTGGACCAGGATGGCACACTCCACTCCTATTTTGGAGGATTCTGTCTCTCTCAAAATACCTGGTCTGAGAGTGTAGAGGGGTAGTTTTCCAAAATAAATGGGGTATATTTATCAGAAGATGGGGACGGCGATTATATGTCAGTCAGGCAGAAAAAACAACTCTTTATTGTAATAGCTGAGTAAGGTTTATTGGATAGACTTGAGTTGAATTAGTGAGCTAGTAAATCGTTATACTTTGGAGAAAGGAGGGGACCTGAATGAACTCTTTGGGAATAGGCCCTTTCCTTTCTCTGAAGCACCGGCGGTAACTTATTGTTTTTCAGAACTTATTCCTCTGTCTTTATTGCCTTCTATCTTCTTTGCTGGAGGGATATGACACCAGGTAAGTAGTGAGTATGAAGGAAAATAAGCATAAGGGTCCTGTTTGCCTGCAGCTTTGGTCCTGCCTACCAGACCCTCTGCCAAAGACACATAAAAGGCCTCACCCTTTTGACTTTAGGAGGCGAAATGTGTCATTACAAAACTCATAGAATATTTATGAAACTGCATGTTTGTACCACAGGAGTCTGATTCTCTTTGTTAGTATTGCCTAAAGTTACAACATGTAAAAAGTCTCTCTCTTTACTTTCTAAGCCTGCCAATACAAAAAAAGTAATACTTCCTTTTGGAGCATGAAGCTTTTTTCCCTCTCTAGCTCTTATTTAAGGAGAATATATAATTCAGACATTTCAGTAGGAATAGAGTAAGTAGCCAAAAACTTTCAATTGTCCAGTTAAAGTACATAATATGTGGAGGGGGAGGGAGGGTTAGCAAGAAATTGGTAAAGGGCCACAAAAAATGATTACATTGTGTAATGATAAATATAGTAATTTTATTTTTAAAGAAAAAAACTACGTAATAGCATGTGTTTAAGTAAACCTTAGGAGGAAAGATTGGAAAATCCTGGATAAGGTTGTATACCATGTACCTCAAAGGCATGTCCTGATAAGTAGAAGTGAAAGGAACAGTACGTATCCTACTAGGCAGTCAGAGATTCTTACATAGCAATTTCTCCGGCAATCTTGTTCCCATCTAGGTAATTGAAGGGCTCAAGGAAATTTCCAGTCTTGCTGGAAATTTTCATCTGCTGGCTTTTGTGCTGAGTTAAATGCCATCATATTCTACTGCTTCACACATTTGCATAAATACTTTCCCAGTGAATTTTCACGAAGTAGACTTTTTTTCTTTGCTTTATTAGAAACAAAAGAAAAAACCCCCAAACTTGGAAGTCTATAGAAGATTTACCTCATTTTAATCATAGACATGGATGAGGGGCAGTCTAATGTAAATGTGTGGACTTTGGTGCTGGGCCAATATGGGCTCTAACCAAGTTTTTCATGTTTTGGATGTGTAGCATTAGACAATTTAATTTCTCTAGGCCTCACTTCCTTCATATATAAAGTGGTTATTCATTCATTCATTCAGCAAATATTTATTATTGGTTACTCTTCTATTTGTTGGGGATACATCAGTGAATAAAACAATGAAGATCTCTTCTTTTGTGCAGCTTACATTCTAGTTGGGGGGCAATATACAGAAATCGCATGTTAAAACTAATAGTTGCTGTAAGAAGGGAAGTCGAGCAGAGTAAGGGGGATGTGGAGTAGTAAAGAGAGCAGGCAGAATTAGAGTGGTCAGGTTGGCATACTTGGGAAGGTGACATTTGAGCAGGTTTGAAGAGGTTTCAACAGGCTCACTTTGGAATTGCTCAGTTAATAGACTAGGGGGTTAAGGATAAAAGCAGAGAGAATTGTTGGAGGCTTTCATAGTAACTCAGGCAATAGATGATGGCGACATAACCAAATGGTAGCAGTGAAGGTGGTGAGGAATGTCTGAATTTTGTATATATTTTGGAGCTTCAGCCAACAGGATTCCTGTGGTTTGGATATCTTGTGTGAAACAAAAAGAGGAGCCTAGGGTTTTGGTCTGAGGATCTGGATGGATGGAACTGTTATCAACTGACGAGAGGAACATTTCGGGTAGAGCAGGTTTTAGGGGGAAGATCAGGAGATCAGTCTTGTATATATTAAGTTTGAGATGTCTGTTAGACATTCACTCAGGGATAATGGCATATACCTATTGGTTGGTTGTGATGATTAAATATAGTGAATGTAGTAACTATCCTGACTTGATCACTACGCATTGTATACATGTATTGAAATACAACTCTGTACCCCATAAATATGAACAATCGGTATGTATCAATTAAAAAGTAAAAATAAGGGCCGGCCCGGTGGCGCACTGGATAGTGCGCCGCTTGGGAGCGTGGTGGCGCTCCCGCTGAGGGTTCGGATCCCATGTGGAGACCGGTTCCCGCTCACTGGCTTACGGCCATGCGGGCGCAACACTGAAGGTTGCGATCCTGTTACCGGTCAGTAAAAAAAGACAAAAAGGAAAAAAAAAAAAAAAGTAAAAATAATATGGTGAATGTAAATCACTTGGTATAATACCTAAGGTAATTAATTATCCCTGTGAGATCAGAGAATATATTCTACATTAAACAAGAATAAGAGATGACAAAAGGGATGCTTAGGGAAAAAGAGCTCACAGGATATGATAGAAGAAATTAAAAAAAAATAGATTCGAGGATAAAATTGAGGAAATCTTCCAGAAAATAAAAGTCAAAGTGATGCAGAAGTATTAAGGAAATATTTAAAACAATAGAGAATTCATTCATTAGGTCCAACTCCTTTCTAATAGGACTTTCAGAGAGACAGACCAAAGAAAATGGAAGAGAAGAAATTATTGATGAAAAAATACAAGAATATTTTCCAGAACTGAAGGACATAAGTTTCTAAATTGAGAGTGCTCAGCACCATGAATGGAAAAAGAAAAAAAGAGACATACTACCAGGACATTTCAGAGTGCCACACAGTAAAAACAAGTCACAAAGAGAGGAACAGGGTTTAGCAGTGTCAGACTTTTCAGAAGTAACACTGGAAGCTAGTAGATAATGGAGCAATGTCTTCAAAGTTCTGAAGGAAAATTATTACAAACATAGATTTCTATGTCCGGCCAAACAATCAATTATGAGGATGGCATAAAAATATTTTCCAATATGTAAGGTGTCAAAAAATTTATCTCCTCTACACATCCTTCCTCAGGAAGCTACTGAAGTATGTGCTTAATCAAAAGAGAAGTAAGACATGAAAAGAGATATGAAAGAAAGAATACATGAGATCCAGGAAAATGGGGGATATAACACTGGAGAGAGAGAAGGGAAGTTTGCAGGATGATGGTGAAAAAGTCCTGGGTGACAGCTGAGTAGCAGGCCTAGAGATGACCAGTACAGGTTGAAGCAGGAGGATGGAAGATCTAGGAAAGGTGTCCCTGAGAAGCAGATTGAACTGAAATGTGATGTGTTTGACTATTCTGAAAGAGCTTCAGAGTTCTTTCTTAGAGTTAGGGAATGAACCATCCCTAAGTTAAAGGAGCACACATCGTAATAGGGAGTACGCTCAAGTAAGCAGGTGATTGCAGTACGCTGTGAAGGTTTGTAAAGTTTAGTACTGTACACTGCTGCTAGATCACCTTATTTGGAATGAAGGCTTAGAAATCCAGTATTTAGCTCTTTGAGCATCTGTAATTGACCTGGCAAACCAAGAGCTTGGGAAAGATAGTTGGGTAAGCAGAAGAATAGTCCCTGCTACTCTCTAGAAAAGAAAGCTCCCCCCCCCCCCCCCCCCCCGGGGGGGGGG
>NW_007726704.1:89270-138563 GCF_000696425.1 Galeopterus variegatus | reverse complement strand
AAAAAAAAAAAAAAAAAAAAAAAAAAAACCCCCCCCCCCCCCCCGCCTCAGAGGATGAGTAGGGGAAACCCATTTATTTTAGTTGAAAAAATTTAAAGTTTATATATACATCAAAACACAGTTGGCCTTTTGTATCCATGGGTTCCACATCCATTGATTCAACCAACCACGGATTGAAAATATTCGGGGAAAAAATTGCACAAATTTCCAAAAAGCAAAACTTGAATTTGCTGCACACCAAATGCTATGTTGAATCCATATGCATGAAGTGATGTATAAGCAATATGTTAGGTATTATAAATAATCTAGAGGTGACTTAAAGTATACGGTAGGGTATGTGTAGGTTATATGATTTTTTGGTATCCCCCAAAATCTCCCATGGATACCAAGGAATGACTGTATATATATATTTATAAGCATTTATCAGTTTTTATTTTTGTATATATGGTACTACCATGTTCATAAGAATATCTTGTTTTCAGAATGACTGTTGGAGTAGTACAAGGGAAAAAACTTTCATTCGTTAACTTTAGATATAAAAAGCAACTGAGTTTCTTATGTAACAATTTATTTTACCCTCACAAGATATATTTTGTATACCTCATTGACTTATGCCAAGAAAGTAATATTCTCCCAATATAATAATGTATTTTTTTTTCTTGTGGAATTCTTCTACTACTGTTAGGTTGTTTTGTAGTTGGAGATTGATTAAAAGCAAATGCAAATTTTATTGTCTAAAGAATGCTGCCTAATTAATTATAAGCTTATTTGACCTAAACTTTGCATTTTTTCTTGTATACTTCGACTATAATATAAAACATAGCAGTTTTGTGTCACATCAGTTTTTTTCTCATGTAAATATGGTCTGTGTTTATGTCTAATGTCATTTCTCATTTGGTCAGTTAATATATATACATATAAATGGTCCATAAGGAAAAACTGCAAAGGGAGAAAAAGATAATCTAAATGAAGGTTATTTAAAGTTTTAATATCGTGTAAGATTTTATGGCAGTTAAGTTCCTATTATATGAGAGTACTTCAAAAAGTTCATGGAAAAATTCATATTATCTTTCGATTTTATTTTTCGATGAACTTTTTGAAGCACCCTTGTACATGGTCATCCAGGGGTCTGGGAACATTAGTTAATCCACTCAACAAACATTGATACATGCCTTATGGTAGTCTCTGTGCCAGGTCCTAGGACACATTAGGAAATTGTTCCTGCCCTGTAATAATTCTTAGTCCTAAAGAAAGAAATTCGATGTAAAAAATAAGTAAATGTAATAAAATAGAGGGATAAAGGTGCTATAAATGATATTTACCAAAATGAATTTTTTAAAAAAAAGCTTATCCCAAAGAAAAGTATGTAATAAGAGGAAAGAAATGGAGATGTAATACATTTGGGGAAATGACCAACATTTCTGTTTGGTTGTAGAAGAGGAAGGGCTGGGGAAGAGTGTGAGAGCCATCTCAGAGCAGGCATGCCATACTTAGGAGGTCAGTCAGTTCCTCCTAGAATGGCTGTTTCCCAAATTTGTGTAATGATAGAATCACTTAGAAAATTTGTAAACAAATATTTTTTTAAAAAAACCAAAAAAACCCCAACAGATTTCTAAATTTCACTCCAGACCTGGAAAATCAGAATTCTCAGAGGAGGCCTGGGATTCTGTGTTTTTAACAAGTACCCTGGTAATTCTTATTGCCACCAATTTATTGAACAAGTCCAACTTATTAGGATATTAGCAAGTTTTTCTTTCCCAATTTTTCTAGTCTATGTGAGACTTTCCTTTGGCATCTTTTTTTTTTTTTTGTCTTTTTTCGTGTCCGGCAACGGATCGCAACCCTCAATGTCGCGCCCGTATCGGACCGGGACCGGCAATGGGATCGCAACCCTCGGTGTTGCTCCCACACCTCGCTCAGCCAGTGAGCGGGAACCGGTCTGTATGTGGGATCCGAACCCTTGGCGGGAGCGCCGCCGCACTCCCAAGCGGCGCACTGTAGCAGTGCGCCACCGGGCCGGCCCTCCTTTGGCATCTTTTAATGAAAGCAGGAAAATACCCCACAACTTTCCTCCGTGTGTGGGCATGCATGTGAGCATGTGCACATGTGTAGGTGTATATATGTATGCATGTGTACTGTTATTAAAACAATCTAGTCTGGTATAAATGTTTGGGAGTTATATCCTCCTGGTACAGGCTACAGCTGTGGCTCAGGCTGCTTCTGGTCTAACTGAGAGACACTGTGTTCCTTCTCCCTTTTCAGGATCCAGGTCCTCTATGTTGGCAACAGAGTGAAGGAATAGGGCAATTCGAGATCTTTGGAGTGGTCGGTGGTAGGAGGCATTCCAAATTTTCCTCTAGTTCTGCTGGATACTAGTCACCTCTCTACCAATATGGTGATCTTAGCACAGATGATTCTTTCTTGGTGGTAGTGTCCAACATTATCCTGACCCTTTGTGTTAGTGAAAACCCCTACAGAGAAGGGTAACCACAGCTTCCCTTAGTAGCCCCTGTTAGTGTTTATTCCTCTCAGGGTGGGATATATTTCCTGGGCATCCCCTTTTCCCATCCTTTTAATTCATTCTTCTCCACTTGGGGGCACTGAAACTGATAAAACCCTCTTATGTGTCTTCAAGGGGGCCCCAGTCCTTTTCTTACCAGGCAAGCTACATACACTGTACAGTCCTTGTTTGGGCACCGGGTTTTGGACTTGGGCTGCTCTAGCAAGTAATGTGCTTTCAGAAATCTCCAGACAATTAGCTACATATACAAGGGTACTTCCAACAGTTCATGGAAGAATGGAATTATAAGATAATACGAATCTTTCCATGAACTTTTTGAAGACCCCTCATATCTGTGTTCAGGTTCTTTCAGGTTCTGCAGCTCAGCCAGCAGCCAACTTGAGACCAAGCTGCCAGTGTGTCCTGGCAGACATCTCCACCTCTCAACCTGTATTACCATTTCTCTTGAAGTACCCACCTAGTTAATGATGCCACAACCATGAGGCCAGACTCTTAAGCTCTCCCTTGCCTTCCCTTAGTTCTTTCCTTGGGACAGTTGGTTGAATGTACCAGTGAGTTTGTTACTTCTTAGCAAAATTTGGGGGAGATATCTGGACCTAATTGTTGATGCTTTCCCTCAGATTTGCAAATTTCCTCCCTCTTGCTGTCAGTTGTGGGCCCTAGTCACTGATTCTGGGACAATAGAACAAATGCCACTTAACATCCTGTTAGATTATGATCAAGTAAGTTTAGGAAACATTATAGCAGATAGAGAGAAACATAATCAGATTTTTATTTTATAGTGTTTAAAGTTCATTTAAGTAAAGGATCTCAATGGAATAGTGCCTTTAATTCTACTGGAATAGAAGCAACACAATTTGTCTACCTTAGGGAAAGAAAGAGAGTTAATATACATCTGACTACGAATCTTTGTAGACTATCAATATGGGTAACTTCTGTCAACTTGGTTGTAGAAGTTCAGTGTATCTGATGCTGCCACAAGACCAACCTGGCACAATAAAATGAATTCATTAATGTTGCTTAGTTAACTCAGCTTTCCTGGTACCTTCAGGATAAAGGGAGCTTTAAACACTAGGTGGCGCATTTTAATTAGAAAACTGTAAGCACTCCATTGCTACCATTAGGATTAATGTGGTCTGCTTAGCAAAGTGATTGCCAGGAGAGTGGCTGGAGACAGTCCTAAGACATAGGTTCCAAATAACAGAGAAAGGAAGAGACAAAAATAAAGAGAGAAGAAGCAGGAGGGAAAGAGAAAAGGAGAAAGTAAACAGGCAGATTGTGAAGGTAGTAGTAAAATGCCAACAATAATTACCTCAGGAAAGTGGTACCTGTGGCATTTGTTGTTTACCATTGGTTCATTTCTTTGTTTATTCATTTGGCATGTATTTAATGAGAGTCAGGAATTCTGGCTGAGGATTCCAGGGTGAACAAGATGCTGTCTTTATCCTCTGAGAGTTTATAGGTAAAAGGGGTTTAAAATATCTGAGCTTAAAATCTTGACCCTCTTCTTTGTAGAGTATGTTAAATAATATGGGAAAGAATACTTTTTAGTTTTAGTTGTTTGTTTCATATTCTCTATTCCATCCTTCTATCAGAGAAGAGATCTTATGGGATTTTTTAAAAAAAGTTCTTGTTGATATACTTTGAAAATTAGTTCCTTGGGGGCAAGGAGTGTATATTATTCTGGAATTTGGAGCATGTGGTTCAATATTGGCTCTTATTAATAGGGGGTGAAAGGGGTCCAAGTGTTGAATGAATGGTAGGGTCAGATGGAGAACCTCTGCAGGGCATGTCCTGGTTGTAGTCTATAGCCTTTCCGGCTCTTTGTAGAATTCAGATTTCTGACTTAGAAGACTCTTCCTGAAGAGGCACCACACTCCCTCCTCTACTACATAGCTTATCACCGTTATTGCCTGTTTACAAGGCATTCTGTGTTTCTCTATAATAGTGAATTATTTTATGGTAGAGTCTGTTTCTAATTTAATTCATTTATATAATCCAGCATTTAGCAGGTGGCAAGAGCTCAATACATTTTGGTTGAATGAATGAATAAATCTGATTTATTTATTTATTTTTTTTCGTGACCGGCAACGGATCGCAACTCTTAGTGTCGCGCCCGTACCGGACCGGGACCGGCTACGGGATCGCAACCCTCGGTGTTGCTCCTGCACCTCGCTCAGCCAGTGAGCGGCCGGTCTGTATGTGGGATCCGAACCCTCTGCGGGAGCGCCACCGCGCTTCCCAAGCGGTGCACTGTAGCAGTGCGCCACCGGGCCGGCCCTAAATCTGATTTATTATAGTGTACTTGGTGTAATATAACTTGTGTAAGAATCCTTTCTGAGAAGTTTAATTTTTGGATATACCAGAAAGACCTTTCCTTTAACATTTTTCACATATATGAGAATGCGTAGGTAATTACTTAGAAGTGTAAGATATACTGCATTTTTAAAGATAACCAGAAGATATACTAGTAAGATAAAAATGGATTTGTAGTGCCAATTCTGTAAATACAACTCTTAAGTTTTAGCATGGATTCTGTTGCTCCATCTTGGATAAATAGCCCAGCTGTAGTCTTCTTATTTCTAAAATAATATGGACTGAAGACACCTATTATTTACTACTTCAGGCTCTAGGGCCTGCCGAGGACTTTATCTTAAAAGGTGAACATTGGAACTAAGTCAAGGCTGAATAGAGGTGCAAAATATGGGCAGAAAAGGATTTTATTGGGCTGAATTCTACTACACCAGAGGTTAGTGTCAGTAGACCAACATCTATTTATAGAATGCCAGAACTTTCGTATTCAAGAATGCATACTAGAAAACAGATGCCTCCTTTCAGACCTTGAAATGCTTGCTATTTTATAAAGAACACATTACAAAAAGGCTTCAAAAAACAGAAAAACAGCTAAACAGCTTTATTGAGATATAATTGAAGTACCATCCAACCATACAATTCACCCTTTTAAAATACACACTTTAGGTGGGTTTTTTTTTTAGCATTTTCACAAATTGTGCAGCTATCACCACTATCTAATTCTAAAACATTTCATCACCCCCAAAAGAAATTCTGTGCCCAATAGCAGTCACTCTCCATTTTCACCTCCCCCTAGCCCCTGCAACCACTATTTTCTTTCTCTATAGGTTTGCTTGTTCTGGAAATTTCATAAAAACAGACTCTGACTGGTCTTTCACTTAGCATAATGTTTTCAAAGTTCATTCATGTCGTAGCATGTTATCAGTACTTCATTCCTTTTCATTACGAAATAATATGCCATTGTATGAATATACCTTTTTGTTTATTCATTCCTCAGTTGATGGAAATTTGGTTTGTTTTCACTTTTAGGCTATTATGAATAATGCAGTTATAAGCATCCATGTACAAGATTTTGTGGACATATGTTTTCATTTCTCTTGGTTATATTCCCAAGAGTGGAATTGCTGGATCATATGGTAACTCTGTGTTTAATAGTCTGAGAAACTGACGAACTGTTTTTGAAAGTGGCTTCTCCATTTTACAGTCCGACCAGCAATGAATTAGGGTTTCAGTTACTCCACATCCTGGCTGACACTTGTTATTGTCTTTTTTTTTTTTAATTACAACCATCCTAGTAGAGGGTGTAAAGTGGTTATCTCATTGTGGTTTTTATTTACTTTTCCCCAGTGGCTGATGATGATGAGAATCTTTTCATGTGCTTGTTGACCATGTGTATATCTTCTTTGGAGAAATGTTTATTTAAATCTTTTGCCCATTTTTTTTTTATCGTGTTGTTTGTCTTTTTATTATTGAGTTGTAAGCTTGTTATGTATTCTAGATATGAGTACCTTATTATATTTTCAGATAGCTTCTTCCATTTCATTACTTTCTTGATGATGTTCTTTGAAGCAAAAAATAGGTGATATATACATACATATATAATACAATATTTACAGCATGATGAAATAAGGTGGTTTAGTAGTATTGCAGTGTGTGTGCTTATATTAGGTAGGTTGCCATGAAGGGGATACCAGTTGTTTTTTATTGAATCTCAAAGCCATGTCCTAAATTAGTATGTAACACAATTATAGGAAGCCAAAAAGGAAAAGAAATTACTAACGGTGAAACATAACGTCCTCTAGCACATAACACACCTTCTTCCTACTGTCTTTGTATTATCCTAGTTACAAGCTAGTTAGAGAAAAGAGTAGTTTCCTTCTTCTGTGGCTCAGGCAAGATATACTGTTAGAATTATAGCTAAAAAATAAATAACTAAATAAAATCCAATAAAGGACCAACTGGTTCTAACAGGGATGATCATCAGAGAAAAGCTCTCACAATTGATCAACATCATAGTGTTGCAAACTGTTGTGTTTCTTTTACTTCAGGTATAGTGAGAGTAATCCATTGGCAACAAAAACTCGTATTTAGTTGGGCAGGGGGAGGTCGGTGGAGAAAATGGAGTGTGCCTTTGGCACAGTATGGAGATGTTTCTGCATTAGTAATTGAGCAGGTGGACTGCTTTGATGAACATGGAGTGACATGGAGGTGGTTGTGTTCACTTGACCATCTTGTTGGCCAGTCTCTCCCAGTATTCCATTCCAGAGCACCAGTCTTAGTTTCCTTACCACACCTTCAGTTTGACATTGAAATATAGTGGTAATAGTGAGGATATCTTTAAGTTGGCTGAGGTAAATTAAGAAATGATTATATCTGGCAAGTTATAGGCACAGATGAGTGAATTTTTTTTTTTTTTTTTTTTTTGCATTAGGGGTTTGAAATAGAGCAAGAGATGGATTCTTGACCCAGGTTTTTAAGCTGTATTATGTAAAAAGGTGTGGGTTTTGGAAAGTAGCCTGGCATATACAGCAATGTTTTTAAGCTTTTTCATTTTTCATTTTGTATAATATAAGGGCTAATTCCACCATTCTGTACTGTTGAAGGGAATGTAAATTAGTACAGCCATTATGGAAAACAGTATGGAGATTTCTTAGACAACTACAGATAGAACTGCTGTATGATCCAGCAATCCCACTACTGGATATATACCCAGAGAAATGGAAATCATCATGTCAAAGGGATACCTGCACCCTCATGTTTATCGTAGCGCTATTTACAATAGCCAAGAGTTGGAACTAACCTAAATGTCCAACGGATGACTGGATAAGGAAAATATGGTATGTATACTCAATGGAATACTACTCTGTCATAAAAAATAATGAAATTCTTCCATTCACAGCAACATGGATGAGCTTGGAGAAAATTATGTTAAGTGAGATAAGCCAGGCACAGAAAGAGAAATACTGCATGTCCTTACTCATAACTGGGAGCTGAAAAAGAAAAAAAGAAGGAAAGAAAGAAAGAAAGAAAGAAGCAACAATCACAATAATACATTGAACTTTCAGAAGGAGAGAACAGAACTGTGGTTATTAGAGGTGGGAAAGGGGGAGGGAGAGGGGAGTTAGTGAGAAATTGGTTAATGGACACAAAGAATGATTATGTTTTGTAATGGTGAATATGCTAATCATCCTGATTTGATCATTACATATTGTACACAAGTATTGATAGTCAACTCTGTACCCCAAAAATATGTATAATCAATTATGTTTTGATAAAAAACAAAAACAAAAGTAATTCCAGACTATAGGTAGTACTTATTTATGTGAGTAGTTCCCTAAATTTTGCTTCCTAAAGCATAACTATTAAATCTGTTGGAATAACAATGTAGTTGTCCCTTAAGAAAGATCCTTTGGACTGATGTCTTGTGACCGGCTTAAATTCTTCAGGTACTTTCCCTCCTAACTCCTCTCCACACCCAGAAAAATATTTTAGATCTTCTTAATCTTAATCTTGTGCTTTGAGCAGAATGAACAGATGAGTCAGAGAAGTTTTCTAATACTTTTGGGGGAGGTCACACAACTTAATTCTGAATCTGAAGTGGCATTAACTGTCAGTTTGGCCCTTTCAAGTTGATGGACAAATCTGTAATCATGAGCCTGTTGCATAATGGTGACATAATTGAGGGTGTAGGCTTATTCTCTAGAACACAGCCCCCAAGAGACTTGTGTTTAGTATGTAATGTAAAGATATGTTAAGGTGGTTGTGAAACCTCTTTGTCAAATATCAGGGACTTCTCAGTCAATTTGCATATAGTTTTGCTTTATAGGTGATGCTGTCCTTGAGTAGAAAGCAGTTGATGTCTCAATGTCATATTGTCATCTGTGATTAAGAAGAGCTCAAATACTATTAAATTAAACTTTTTTATGTAGTAATGTGCTTGCCCAGACCAAGGAGTCTGCAATGTATGGTTCTTGAGGAAATAGTGTCATTTAACAATTCCAGTGCCACCTAAAATTTTTATCTAGTGTGTGATGAGGTGATGTAGTGACTCTTACATTGATTTGCAGACTAGGGAGACAAGTGGTAAACTTGGGCCTGGGGGTAGGAGGAAGTCTGTTATCTGAAGAGCAATATTTATTGTTGTAGTTGACCAGCTCTGACTTTGAAACATTTAAAGCATTTGTGCTCTAATTTGAGAGATTAGTTGAAAAATAATGATTTAACATTTAGCACTCTGCTAGGTACTGGGAAATTAGAGCAAGTAAGACAATTCCTTACCTTGACGTACTTAAATTTGGGGAGGAGACATACAGGCAGATACTCTTTTTTGATATATTGAGATAAAGGCTTTACTCTTTTTTTCTCTCCAGTGTAGAAACACACACAAAGGGGAGCAAAAAAGGGAATACTAAATCCATTTTAGGTACATGTATGTACCAAGGTATGATATATGTCATCTTGCTCTAGGATGTAAGCTTTAAAAATGTGGAAGCCAATTATGTGTTTTGGTGTAGATCCTTGCATAAAATAGGTAGTGTATATAAAATTGACAATGTAAGAGGAATACAAAATTCCTTTTTAAAAAGAAAACTCCAACAGCTGTGGTAAAAACTATTTTTTAGAAAGGCAAGGTTGGAATAAACGCACAGTTCAGAATAGTGATACTCACTGGGAGGGTGGCAGGAAGATGGGATTCAGGAGAGGCCTGTGTGTAACTTCATTGGGATTGTGTCTTAGTCATCTTGGGCTACTATATAACAAATTGCCATAGACTGGGTAGCTTAAACAACATATATTTATTTCTCAAGGTTCTGGAGGCTGGAAGCAGAGATCAGGGTTCCAGCATGGTCTGCTTCTTCGTGAGGGCCCTCTTCCTGGTTGTGTCCTCACATGGCTGTTTCCATAATGGGGACTACACCTTTAAGACCTAATCTAATCCTAAATTATCTCCCAAAGGCTTCCAGTCCAAATACCATCACATTAGGGATTAGGGTTTCAACACAGGAATTTTGGGGGAACATAAACATTTGGTCCATAACAAATAGAAATATTCTAATTTATAAATTAAGTGGTGGGTTCATAGGTATATATTTTATAATTATGTTTCTTAACCTATATATTATATATATTCTTTTACATCTATCAAATGTTATATAATAAAAAGAAATCAAGATATTTCAGTAACTAAACATTCCTAATCTGAATTTCTTAAAAGCTTTTGCTTAGGTTAAGTTGTGGGAGAAAAAAACTGAACTCACCCAGTTAGCCAAACTATCTCTATTTTTCCACTTGATTCATCCACCCACCTACTTTTCACTTTAATTTTTGAAACACAATAACAATAATGTAGAAATCTTTTCACTTTACCCGTCGGGCCTGTTTCTCTGCTCAGTAAGGTTCTATGTGCTCTGTCTATAACCTAGCTCATGGGTCAAAAGGATTCTGTCTGGGCTGGCCAGCCAGACATTTAAGTATTCATTACCTCAGTGTGTGTGTGTGTGTTTAATGTTGTTTGTGCTTGGCTTAGCTGGGGATTTTGAAATCTTGTAGAGTTTCCCTATTTGCTGTGCAGTTTTAGAACTGAAGGTCATCAGTAGGAAAAAAAACAGAGAAAAATACCATTTCCTCTTTCATCTGTGCCATTTTATATAAATCTTCACTGAAAGTAGCACCAATTTTCTGGGAAAGGTCCTGACTGAGACTTTTCTCACCCTTTACCCCTACTCTTCAATTCATGTTTCCTTATTACAGCATGATCATGTGCTTGCCCAAGCCTGGCTTATGAACCGTGTAGAATATTTGTGGGGTTTTGTTTTTTAAGCCCTACACTGTGCACATGATGCAGTATTTAATTTGGAATGAGCTCTGAGTTTAGTCACACGTGCTTCTTGTGGTGTTTATCTTGGAATCCACAAGTAGGAGGGAAGTATTTTTGCATTTTATACATCTGGACATTGTTCATCGTCCTTCTGTGACTTGGGAATTCTATGTGGGGCAAAATCCAAAGAACAGAATTAAAAATAACATGGAGTTATAATGACATCTGAGTAAAATCCCTTGAGAATGCCCTGCCAATCCCAGCAGAATTTGATTTTGAGGTGATGAACATTTTCAATTGTGCAGTTTACTGTTGGCCTGAGTAGATTGCTGGGATTCTAAGGTTATCTGACATCCTCGTATGTGGGCTAATGGGCTGCCAGACATTGTGAAAGTCTGCAGCAGATCCGGCTTTTTAGGGGGGAGGATTTTACCTTGATTTTGCATGGGGTCAGATAGGTGAAGTGAATTCTGCTCACTGCTGCTTGTTCTACAAGCATCTTGAGAAACCTACACAGGTCTCTCCATTTGCTCTCTTGATCCTGCCTCACTTCATCCAGCATAGAGCTAGAGGATGAATTTTAACCAGCAGGTTCAAGTACTTCATTAGCTTTTTCCTCTCTTTATTCTTCCCTGGGAATCTGAGGCTCTGTGTCAGGACTGGGGTGTCTAGTAACCTTATCCTTCCCCAGATTTCACATGGGAAGTTGTTTTAAAAAGGATTGGATGTGGTATAGTACAGTACCTTCTCTTTTTTGGCTAGGGGTCTGCTAGAGTGGAAAAAATGGGAAGGGATGTGCAGAACCTTGCTGCTCTTGAGTGAGTTTGCATATGGACAGTATTGCTTTTTGGCCCCAGCCTGGTTTTCTTTCATTCCCATGTCTCATCTTTTATGCAGCTGCTAAGAGCAGGCTGGGAAAGCAGAATGAAAGCTTCAAACAAATTTGCACTTGAATAAAAGAAAGTGATTTCTCTTGTTCAGAGTACAGACCAGTTTGGGTAGAAAGCTGTTTGCTTTTTTACTTTCTGGGTAAGGACTGTTTACTTTCCTCTCTTTACACATAATAAAGAGAGGAAAAAGCTAATAAAGTAGTTGGACCTGCTGGTTAAAATTCATATAGAATTTTCAAATGTGTTTAATAAGTTCTCTCATGTAATTATAGCAAAAATAAATAATTGGAGGGGAAAGGTCAAAATCATGTTGAGGTTTAAGAATGAGTTGAGTATGAGGTGGTGCACTTGAATAAGATAACTAGGAGCTGTTTCTCTTTGCTTATTTCTTTGTCCTTTCCTTTGGGATTTTTTTCCCCCTTTTACTTACGTAATGCATTTTGCAACTTTCAGTTAAAAAAATCTATCAAAATTTAAACTTTTAGCTAATAAGCACATCCTAATCCTATGATGGGAATCACAAAGTAACAGAGAGTGTCTTGACTTCAGCTGGAGAGAGTTTAATGATAAGAACCCCAAGGGTTGATATGAAAGATCATGCTTGTTTAGTGTTTTAATGACTCCAGAAGGAGATGGTGAAATCTGCTGATGATACCATATATTTTTTATTTTTTGCTGATCCAAACAGGGATTTCTGGGAAGCTTCTTCAGACTATTTGGAATATTGGGAGAATTGGGCAATGTAGTGGCAGACACACTGAATTTGAAGTGAAGTTTTATGTGAGGTAGCAGGAGTAACTTCAATACATCAGAGTTACAAAGCCTGCCAGGTCCTCTCAGAGGAAGACAGTGGAGTCTCTATAAAGGATTTGGTTTTGATCCCTTTCATGAAAGGAACACTTAGGACAAAGAGCATTTTGATATATAGAAAATGAAAACTATTATGGTAATAGTTACAGTTATAAAGTGAAGTGATTTTAAAATATGGTGTCTGAGTTTATTTTTTAATGCCATCAGTAGTATATCCAAATCAGTCCTCTTTCCCTCAAAATGGTCATGGAAGATTATAGACTCATTTTATGTATGCTTCTTTTTTGGACTATTCTTTTGACTATTTTCTGTAGTGGCAGGTCCTTATTTTGTAGGTTGTTATTTTTGAAACAGCCAACTGTCATTTAGAGCCAGGTGTGATGAATAAGATAGGTGATCAAACTAAATCACAGATTTAGAATATAAATGAAATATAAAGTAGTAAAAAATTTTTTTTATTGCTTCTAAAACTGATTCCAAAGAAAATTAACAATGAGAAATTGCAAAAATATTTGTGTAAAAGGAGTATTAGAATAAGAATTAGAATTAGTTTTGGAGGCTTGTTAAAACACCCATTTCATTACATTATAGACATATCATGTTTATAATGACCTTCTCTTTTTAAAATTTTTCTTTGTGTCTCCAAGTGTACTGTTAGGAAGTAGGAGGTTGTGTAATAACAGGAGATTCCCTTAATATACTGATATTTTCTGTCTGAAGCCTACCTCTATGTAATGAAAGAGACCCTGGAGGTCAAAAATGAAGAGAGGCACTGTCACAGGAGCTGTGGGCTGGCCATCTATACCCATCATTCATTCATCCTTCCAGTTAGGAAAAAGAACAGTGAGCCACAATTCCTTCCCTCAATATGCTTGGTTTTATTTGCATGGTGGTATATCCCTTTGAGACACATAAACAGCAGTCAACTGCATCAACATGAATAGAGTAAGTCAATAATTTTCAAATTTTATCTATGGAATCTCTGTTTTGATTAAGTGGGTAAGATGCAATTGGTGTTGAATCCTTACCTTCTCTCCTCTCCCTCAATGACAATCCCTGGAGTAACTTTTGAAATCCACTGGTGAGAATAGGTTATCTGGGGGGTCAGAAAAGAGTTTGTATACAGAAGCAGCTAGGGAGACTTACTTTATTTCTTCTTCACTCTTCTGAGATTATTAAAACAAAATAAAAAATTTCCATTTACCAATCCTATATTTCTGTATTTTGAAAGTCATTACAAAGACATAAATTCCCCTCACATTTAAGTTTATAACAGACTTTTGTCTTCACAGTTCTCTGTATTTGAGCACTTAAAACGAGAGAAAAGTCAGGAGAACTTCTGTCTAAAAGCAGAGAACTTCCTTTTTCTCGTAAAGTGATCATGGCTAGCCCCAGAATAAAATACAGCTCCATGGTTCTAAATGCAAAGCACCCAGACTGGCTACATCAGAATCATCAGAGGTACTGGTTAAAAACAAAGATTTCAAATTCTAGCTTAGACATATAGAACCAGAATCTCCAGGGTAGGGCCCAGGTATTTTAATAAGTTTTTCCCTGCATTAAACTGTACTTCCTAAAAATGCCAGTAAAAACCTAAAAGATAGAATTGTGTTAGAATGTGTTGAAATAAAGCATGATGTAGATTTTGTCCTCTGTAGTTCTGATGGCAGAAGTGTGATTAATAATGATTTTGAACCCACTGATAGAAAGCTTGGTATCATAGTTTTTTTTGTTTGTTTGGTATCATAGTTAAGAAATGGATTCTGGAGACAGAATATCTGGTCACTTACCAGCTGTATAAACTTGGGCAAAGTATTTAATAATCTCTATGCCTCAATTTCCTTATCTGTAAAATGGATATACTAATGGCACCTCCATCAAAGGGTAATTGTAAAGAGTAAATGAGATAGTGAAAGAAAAGCATTTAGAACACTATTTGGCATATACAGTAAGCCCTCAATAAAAGTTTGTTGTTATTGTTATTACTGTCTCTCTGATGTATGGAGGTAAACATTTCGGTCCCTGTTGTGATACTTGTCTTATGATGAGTTCAAGCCTATTTAAGAAAGTGAAAAGAAAGCAGGCAGGGCCGGCCCGTGGCTCACTCGGTAGAGTGCGGTGCTGATAACACCAAGGCCATGGGTTCGGATCCCATATAGGGATGGCCAGTTAGCTCACTTGGAAGAGCGTGGTGCTGACAACACCAAGTTAAGGGTTAAGATCCCCTTACCGGTCATCTTTTAAAAAAAAAAAAAAAAAAAAAGAAAGCAGGCAAAATGTTTGCTCAGATACTAGCAGGTGAGTGGAAATATATATATATATATATATATATATATATAGTGTGTGTGTGTGTGTGTGTGTGTGTGTGTGTGTGTAGAGGCATTTACATCTAAGTATATTATATAAAAATATATAATGGGAAAAATGCATTCCCTCCTTCATTTCTTTGGAATAAGATTTTAAAGTGACAGATTCTAAATTTGCTTCATTTCTCATTTCTGCAGCACTCTGGGATAAAACCAACAAATGTGATGAGATCTGAATAGACACATTAGATGGCGCTTTAGGCTTAGTTTTTAAAGAAACCAGTACTAGAAGGAAAAAGAAAACTAAAGCATATTTTAATAGTCTCTTTTTCACCACCAAGACAATTTCATTTCAGAGTAAGTGGCTCTTAAGAAGTAAGGATTTTTTTTTGAAAGAGCTGGAGAATAATTTCAGCAAAAATAAATTTCCCAGTTGCTATGTTTGTGCCAGGTTTGTCACTGGAGAGTATTAGTTGTGTTTTAAGCCACAAATATATAAGGAAGTTATTTTCTTTCAAAATATTGCCTTATTTATGAAGGGTTTTTTTTTGCCCTCTTTGTCTCTGTATTTTAATAATTTTGCTCCTAGCTTTTTTCTGCCTTTTTACTGTTATTTTATAAAAATGTGGTTGTAAAGTTAATTTGAATCACATCAATTTATAATGGTCATATTTTAAAATTTAGCTATATTCATCCTAACAGACCTTAAAATATGGGTCTATGTTAAAGGATGATATAGTATTTTTGATACTACTATACTGTGCTTTATGCACTTGACCTTATTTTATCTTAGTAATAACTCTATGATGATTATTATTCCCTTTTCTAGGTAAATAAACTATCTTGGAGATGTTTAGTAACTTGCCAAGCTCACATATCTACTGGTTGAATTAGTGGCTGCTGCAAGAGTTTTGTCAGTGCATTAAAGTATTTTCTGAGCATCTACTATGTGCCACACATGCTAAGCATTGGGCATACTATAGTGACCAAAGCTGACCTGGACCCTGCCCTTACGGACCTAACAATTATTAGATACTGGGTAAATTTTTTGAAATACTCTGGATTGAGAGTGGGCCAAGAAGATGCAAAGGTGAATTTCAGAGTCACTGTGATTTGTTGGATAGGCCAGGGAATACTTTCTCCAAGGAGAAAGAAAGAATCATACCTAGCTTGAATGTATTACCATATTAAAATATTTACTTAGGTGTATTGTAGACAAAGGAAAAGCAAGACCTCTCTTCTCCCTCCAGCTCTGACAGTTAAATCATAAAATCAACAATAAAAAGCAACATAAGCTAAACAGTCTTCTAGATACCAATCAGGAAGAGTAAGGAAAATCTGGCTATACTACAGTATCAACATTTCCCACTGATTAAATGGTGTTAAAATATCTAAAAGCAAGAAGGTGTTAGTAGTGGGAATCTGAGAGATTAATGCAGTTTGTGCAGTCTAAGACCATGGTAATTTCTAGATAGCTTAGGTAGCTTGCGTAGTGCTGTTTGGTGAAAGCTTTTGGTGTATAACTAGCCTAATGATACTCCAGATTGCCAAGTACTCCTTTCATCTTCGGACATTTACCTTTTTTTTTTTTTTTTTAGTTGATTTGTCTTCAAAAAGTTTTACTTTATTGTTTTCACATGTGGTACCAAGCTCATGTGATATTGAAGAGTATGTGATTCATGAGGAAACATAGACCAAGTGTTTTAAATCGAGGTCCATGACTGGGCTTCAGTAAGTCCATCGAACTCTTGAAATTGTGGAAAAGTTTTGTATATGTACTTAGGTGCATTATTTGAGGCAGAAAGTCCATAGCTTTCACTAGATTCTTAGTGAGTTTTGTGATCCTTAAAAGGTTAAGAACTGTTGTAATTGGGACTTTACCCAAAGGGGTCTTCAAGATTCACTCCAGTTCAGGATCATAGAAAGTGAATTCTCTTGAAGGAGGGCCTGTTTTGGTTCCTTTTAAGGATGGCAGTCTTGAGATACAGAGTGAATTTGGGATCTGAAAGTATGTGTTTAACAATAGAGTTTTGGAACTCTCAACTCTCAGTAGGATATCCTGGTTTGAATTGAGGGATACCCTTTGGGGAATTTGAAAATACTTCTTTCTAATTCAGTCTTTTAGTCAGATGAATGGTTATTTTTAGAAAATGAAATATAAAGAAGTAGGAAAGGGGAAAAAGTTGTTATATCTTCTCAGTGGAATAAAAAACTGAAGAAATTAATTCCTAAATTTTAAATTTCGTCACTGTTTAAAAGAGTTCCTTTAGATCAGACCAAAGTCTTTGGTATAAGTAACTTGATAATACAAATTGATATTGTTCTTTTTTTTTTTTTGGCACAAGTTTAATGGAGGAGGGAATGGGTATAATTTTTTGTCTTCCCTATCACCTGCCATATCCTAAACTTTGCATATATTCTGCTGAAGAACAGGATAGTTACAAATTAAACTTGCATTTATACATGTCTGATTAAGATGTTAATCATGGTTCTAGGTAGGAGAATCAAGAAATAAAATTAGATTTCCTAATTTATATATTTAAGTCTCTTATTTTGATCTATTTTTTTTTGAAAGAGAGCCTATGCAGTTTATTTTAATGCTTCTAATTTATGAGAATAACTTCTTAATGCTGCATCAGAAGTAAATTCATCAATATTGAATTTGGAAAGCACAGTCAAGAAAGACCCACACTTTTATTGGGACTGTACAACTTTGCACAGAACTAGGCACCATGATTCTAAAATAAAAACAAACTGAAGTATGCACGACAAAAGTTCTGAAACTTCAAGGGATCCATGAACCTCCCCAAACTGTACACAAGAAGCTGTGTAGTGTGTGTGTGTACTTTTTTTTGCAGAGAGGTCCCATAACTATAATTAACTTCTAAAGGGGCCCAAAAGGGCTAAGAAACAGTACATGGTAGAATTCTAATCTCCTTCTCTATATTTTCAATAGTAGTGAAAGCTGTGAACCATGGGAGTTCACTTTTGCACATCTAAAAGCAAATTTTAATGGAAAGAGAGTAGAAAAGAAAACAAAAGTTAACTTGCAAGGATTGGGCAAGGAAAACCTCCAAAGTGTTATTTCCTTTTTAAGTTTAGGAACATGTTCTGGTTTAGAGAGGGGAAATGGGGACATACATGCTAACACAAGATGGAAGCAAGGAGACTCCTAAGGGATTTTTTTAAGTCCCTAGAAAAACCAGCCTTTAGTATGAATGAAGCAATAGCATGAATTTAAAATGCAATTTAGGGCCGGCCCGGTGGCGCACTCGGTAGAGTGCGGTGCTTGGGAGTGCGGCGGCGCTCCTGCCGAGGGTTCGGATCCCATATAGAGACCGGTCCGCTCACTGGTTGAGTGTGGTGCGGGCGCGATACTGAGGGTTGCGATCCCATTGCCGGTCGCAGTATGGGCACGACACTGAGGGTTGAGATCCCGTTACCGGTCACGAAAAAAGACAAAAAGGAAAAAAAATAAAAATAAAAAAATATAATGCAATTTAACTCGTCCACTTTCCAGTTCCTGCATATTATCAACTTGTTTTTATTTTTGAATATCACAAACTTCAGTCAGAATACTTTAAAAAATGTTATTCTGCATGCATTTAACAAATGTGACAAAAAGACAAGTATCCAGTTTACTTGCGTGTAACTATGAAGTTTTAACTCAACAGCCAATGAACATATATTTAAAAACAATAGGTACAGGTAACAGTTAATCTGTTGGCATCCTACCACTATGCACATGTTTGTGTAACACTACTAGTAATTACACTGAAGCACAGGCAAATGTAGACTGGGAGTGCCCTAAAAATCGAGTTGAAGGGATTAAATATCATCATCATCATCATCATCATCATCACTGAGGACAGAGCTGCTGCCTGTGGACAGGGGAGTGCCCTAAAAATCGAGTTGAAGGGATTAAATATCATCATCATCATCATCATCATCATCATCACTGAGGACAGAGCTGCTGCCTGTGGACAGGGGCCCTTCTTCCTTAGCATTCCCCAAACCATCCAAAGTCCCCCTCTCATCAGAATCATCAAACCATTTCTCGTTGGAATCCTCCTCATCCAACCACTTCTTGGAATTGCCATCTTCAAACAGATTTTCATCTACATCTTCATCTCCCTTTCCCTCTGCAGCCTCTTCTTCCTCCTTCTCGTCAGCATCTTCAAGCCCTTTCTTGTCTGCATCTTCGTCCTCTTTCTCATCCGACTCATCGTCAAACACTTCTTCATACGTATCTTGTCTTCTTGCTTCTCTTCAGAGTCTTTGCCAAATTCTCTCTCCCGGCTTTCTTCATCTAACACTCAGAGCCACCATCTTCAAATTCTGAGTTTTCAGAGTCATTTTCTTCAAACTCTTTGTCAAGAACGTTTTCACGAGACTCCTTTTTGGAGCCATCCTCATCACGTTCTTTTTCAAGACCCTTCTCTTCTAATTCTTTTTCAGAGCCTTCTTCCAACTGTTTTTCAGAGCAGTCTTCATCATATTCTCTCTCCCAGTCGTCCTCCTCAAACTCTGTTTCGGGGCCATCCTCCTCTTCAGACTCTTTGGCAAGGCCATTCTCTTCATAATCATTTTTGAGTCTTTTCTTTTTAGATTCTCTTTTGGGGCCATTCTCTTTTGACTCCTTTTTTGGACTGCTCTCTTCAGACTCTTTTTCAGAGCAGGCTTCTTCAGCCTCTTTTTGGGGATCACCTTCTTTAGCAAGTTTTTCAGAAGCATCTTCTTCAAATTCTCCCCCATCTTCTGTCTTTTCAAACTTCTTCTCATCTATAGGTTCTTCAAATGCCATTCCAGTTGCAGCTTCTTGAGTATTCATTCTAGATGTGCTAGGGTGCTCTGAAAAATGCCTTATTCTAGAAGGCCCTGCCCATTCTGAAGCACAGATGGAATTGGAATGCTGAAGGCCTCTATTGGCCTCAAGAGCATTGAGGAAAACCTGCCATCCTCTCAGCCTTTCCTCCCTTTCTCTTGAGGTCTCTTCCACCTGATAATCTGTAGTTCCATCCCACACTTGGGCAGTGATCTGATGGCCACCAAACCACCTTCCATCAAGAGGTTGAATACAATAGTCAGCTTCCTCTGGATCCCTAAATGTGGAGTATACCAATATTTATAAAGCAAATATATTTCACAGGGCCTAGTTTCTTGTAGTTTCAGGTTTAGCCTAACTTCTTAAAAGTACATATAAAAATGTTAACCTTATAAAAGATGGGAAATTTTCCCCAGGCTATAGTCTCTGTTGTAAGATAGAGAATTGTAACACAGCAAGGTTGCTGGCTAAAGGACAGACAAGTTACTGATTGATAGGTAAAGATACTGGGAAGCCACTGTAGGGAGAGAGAATGTTTGCTAAGATCAAGCTTTTGTTGGTGGATCGACTTAACCTCTTGCAAATTGCATTATAGAATGTCACTTTGCTTGTTCTACTGAATGTTAACAGCCTATATTGTTTACTATAACCCCACCTGTGTTCTCTTCCTGTAACTTCCTGGTCTGGAGAATAAATGCGGGAGGAGAACCCCAATTTGTGGTTAATTTCCCAAATGGAAGGAATGCCTCTCTCTTGAGGGTTCCGGGAGATTAACCCCTTCGGGGCTTCTCACTGCTTGGAAGAGATGGGCTTTGAGTAATCTTTTGTGCCTCTGTCATGCAGGGGAAGAGGGGTGACAAATCCATGGGAGGCAAAGCAACACCTAAAGGACACAGAGGTTACACCATCTGGGTGCCTATCAAAGAGAAGGAGCTTCTTAATTTGTCCAAACTTTGAACACTCTACTTGAAGGTCTTCTCTGATCTCATTCAGTACCAATGGATCATCCTCAAAATCCATAGGATAAATGTATTTTTGGTGATGACAACTCGCTCATGGTGCATCTGAGATGGCCCTGCTCTCCTCTCAGGTCTCCAATCCAACTGCTTTTGTTGCAGAGACAGCTCCTTCTTATAGTCTTTGCACTTCTTCTTTGAGGCATCATATTACCCCTTCAGTTGAAACTTTGCCATCTCGACATGTAATTTGTAGCCTCTAATTTCATCTTCATCCAAAAGTTTTAATGAAAGGTCCACAGATTCTCTCTTCAAAAAACAGCAGAGCCCATCTTCTTTAAGATTTCCTTGATTATCTTTGTAAAGTTTGACCTTAAAGTCTTCTGTCTGAGGATCTTTCATGATAGTGCCAAACTTGGACATAAGTTGTATAAATTCATCACTGTAATGTCTGGAGGCAAACCAACACATATACATTTGTATTTCTGTCTTCTTCCACATGAAACCAACCTGACTCAGTTTTTCTTTTTTCTCCCTTCTTTCTGGGATCAGAGGGCTCAGGGGTTTTTCTTTGTGGAGGTTCCTCTGCAGTCCTAGTATTGATGTCTTGTACGTTTACAGTAGAATTAGATGCACCATCATTAGGGAAGCCATAATTGGCCTGGTATATAGCAATGAAATGTTCAGTGATCTTGGGGAACCAAGACTTCTTGTCCAGGTCCCACTTGTAGTGGGTGTCAGTTGGCTGCTGCCCGAAAGAATCAGTTTTTCCACTGGGATCGTTCTGGGTGTTCCATCCTTGGTGTCTCTGCACAATTCTTAAATCCACAACTGTTCATCAAACTCGTCCCCATCCAAGTGGTTGGCACTCATGTTTGCAACCTAGCCCAGGGGCACACTTCAGGAGCGCAAAGAGGCCAAGGTGATGCTGGCTCGCTCCACCAGGCCTTGGTGGCACCTCTCGGTCTGGGGCATGGCAGGAGCAGGCATGTGCGCTGCCACCACTGCCTACCAGGTCTGGGATGAAGGCGACTGCTGTGACAACATCGAGAAATTACTCGCCAGCGAAGCTTTGCCCAGGCGGACGCAGTCGCCATTGTTGGCACGCCGCGACATTGTGGCTGATTTAATATTTTTTGATTAAACAGGGATCTTTTAATACTAGCCCAATTACATGATACAAAGTAGGGTGTGGTGAGGACTAGACTAAATAAGTGTGAAAATATTGTACAAAGTCTGGAACTTAACAAATGCTTACCAAGTATTAACTACTGCTGTTGTCATTATCATCACCATTATTATTATGAATAACATCTATATTATGTATGCCATGAATGAATGTACAGTGTAAAGCATAAATAGTGAAATCACCCAAAGACATAGAAGAATGGGAAGGTCCTGTTGATTAGCCTCTTGTCAAGAGGAGCAGATTATTCCAGGGGTTAGAAGACAGTTTACTGGAAGGCATGTTTAGCTTTCATTTGTGGATTAATGGCAATGTAAGTAGCTGTTTTGATGTGAAAAAATATAGTAACCGCATCAAGTCGATTATAAGCTTCATGAGGGCAGGGACTGTGTCTGTTTTGTTTACCTTGTGTCCTTAGCTCCCAGGTATACTAGTTGGCCCATGAAAGGTGTTTCCTTAAATATTTATATGCCTTTGTTTTCTTCTTTGTCTTTCCTTTAGCTTCCAAAAATAGTTTCTGTTTTCATATTCAGAATTTCTTACTAGAGAGTCACGTCAGTAATGTGATGAATTATTGGTTAAACTACAGATCTTTCTTGGAAGGAAGCTATTTTGTTGGAAGCAAGTGATTTGGGAGACAATATTTAATTCAACCTAAGAACATTCAGGCTTAAGGTTTTTTTTTGTAGGAAGGCAAATATTTGGTCTTAAAAACCAAAAAGATTTATGTTCATTCATGTCAGGCAGTTGCTAATGCTTAACACTTAAGTTGCTTTGCAAACGAGTGTATGTATGACAATGGAAAAATCTACTGCTTAAAAGGCAGTGTTTTCAATGAGCTATTTTGGAAACACTCTTTACTCTCCTTTTTGAGGAAAACTTTATGTAGCCCATTTACCTCTATGTCTTCTTGACCCAGCAGAACATTTACAACTGCAAGAAACATGGCGGTTTTCATAAATGAATACTATCATAAAGCAGTATGACTGTTTTACAAAATGTGGTAAATAGTTGTTCCATCTGTTAAGGAAAAGATCTCTGTCTTTTGGAGTTGTATTTAGATTAAGTACAGTTGGCTCTTTGTGTCTGTGGGTTCTGTATCCATACATTCAACCAACTGTGGATCAAAAATACTCAAATAAATAAAAAAAAACAAACAAACAAATAAATAAATAATGTTTCCAAAAAGCAAAACTTGAATTTGCTTTGTGTTGAGTACTGTGTTGAACCCACATGAATAAAGTGATGTGTAGGCATTGTATTACGTATTACAAGTAATCTAAAGATGATTTAAAGTATGTAAGAGTATATGCTTAGGTTGTGTACAAATACTCTGCCATTTCATATAAAGGACATGAGCATCTGCAGATTTTACTGTCAGTGGGGATCCTGGAACCAATCCCCCATGGATACCACAGGATGACCGTACTAAATTGCATTTATAGGTTAGTGTTCTATTGCATACTCGAGTCCGGATGTACACAGGCTCAGAGCAATTTGTTGTAGTTTACAGGAATATCTATAGATATGTACCTATCTTAAAATGAACTCTCATGAAGCTTGTTTGGTTCTACGGTCACTCAAGATTGAATTCTGATAAAAGGACATTTTGAACTTTTCTGTTCATAGAAATTCTGTCTTCCTGTTTCCTGCAGTGAACTTTGGACTTCTGGGCAGAGTAAATATAGTACAGATTTCTTGCAACAGTAATGGGGGTCTGGAGATATATGCCACTCAGCACCTCTTTATGGCATTTTTGTTTTGGTAGTAAGTTTGCTTACAGTATATGCAGTTGGTAGTCTATGGTTTGGTATCCATTGAAATATAGTAGTATCACTCGTTTGGTCTGGAGTTGGGTGAGGATTGTAATAACAACATCTTCTGGTTGTCAAAGTGCTTTTGGTCTTTTTCTTTCTTCTATGGTACTTTGCTATTGTCAAATGAAATTTTTATGAACTTTTTCAGAACAGAAATTGAAAATTAAATGGCTTATTAACCAAAATAAGGCAACTACCTTTAATCTTTAATGTAGTATCGTAGTATCCATTTTTTTCTAAAGCTTATTACCCTCCTGGTTTAAAAGGCTTGGATTGACAGGAGTAACAACATGTTTAAAAGTTTTGAAATTTGGAAGTTGGAACCTATATTCTTTTGATCTTATGATCCCAAGAGTCACAAAAGTGTAGGCAGAAAGATTACTGCTTTATCAATAGGTGAAAGTTCAAGTTTATCTGAATTTAGAATGTTAAATTATATTTTTAACCATGCTAGCATGTTTTTGTAATTTAAGTAAATCATAATTGACTTTATACTATTCTGTTGTTTTGTGAGGTGATCTGATGTGGCTGCAAAGTTGTTTATAGTTAACCCTGAGGGTACCTCATTCATATAAGGGCAACTTCTATAGCTTAGTGTTTATTTGCAAAATAAACCACATTTTTCTTCCTGTCTTATTAAACTGATGGAACCATTTTCTAGCATATGGAAACATTTTTGCACCTCATGTTCTTTTGAGCAAATAATCCCATGTGACTTAACAAATGTTGAAAAAGCAATAGATATTTCCAAATGGTACAGTATTAGAATGGTCAAAATAATAGGTTTTGACAAAAAATTCTTCACTGGGATAAATGAAGTTTAGAATAAAGTCCAGATGAAGTCTAGTCACTCTTTCCATTATAATTCCATAATTTCTTTAATTTTTATTACTTATATAGTACTGTAATTATCACAAAAGATTCAAGGGTTATCGCCCCAGGTAACCAAATGTTGCACAAATCATATGTAGAAAATTCTCCCTGGCTTCATTTGTAGAGAAAATAACTGGCAGCAGTTAAAAATAGTTCTCCAAACTTTTGAAATGTAGTAATCTATTTTATAGCATCGTTGTCAGTAACAAGAGTAGATAGCAGTGTGAGATTTTAAGTGGTTATAAAATCTGTGCATGGAAGAGTAAATGAAGTGTTTCTACAATATTAATGAATGGACACTATATGGGGAGAAGTAATATTAAACTCTGTCATACATTCTGGCAACGTACATGAACAAAGCCAGAGTGCTTATAATGATTAGTAACATATCACTGCAATAAGATGTGGATCTTGTGGTCTAAACTTATTCCTAAGTGTTATCTTGTAGTTTGGCTCTATCCAAAAACATCTTTTGAGGAAGGACAGATGGAAGAGCTGCTGTCTTCAAGGACAAAAAAAGAGTGACATCATAACCTTATATTAAACTTAATGAGGTTAAATAAGGATGTCCTCTGAAAAAACTGGTTAGGAAAAGGAGGAGTAGGAAGGGGAGGAGGAGGAAGAGGGAAAGAAGCTCTTTAAGAAATAGAGATAGTTGAAAATATTAGGGTATCTAATATTGTCAGTAACAGTGCATACGAGAGATTATTGGCAGAGTACAACTTCAGAGCTCTCTCTAAAAGCAAAAGAAAAAAGTGTTTTTATCAACACTTACTACTTCTGAATCGGATGTTCATTGGCATCTTAAACTGAATGCCTATAATTATATCAGCTGTTTTGTGAGACTTTACTAACTGAACACATACTCTAGTCTTGTCTTGTATAGAACACTATGCTAAGCGTTGCAGAAGGAACAAGGTGAATAAGATATTACTTCTGTTCTTAGAGAACTTATTATCTAGTAAGGGGGAGAACATAAATATTCAAACATCTATAGAACAAAACAGAATAGACCATTAGAGAAGACTGTGTAGACAAGATAGATCCAATCCTTTTGTTAATATGAATGCTTTATGAAGGAGGAACATGTGAACTGGATATTATAGTATGTGTAGAATTTAGACAGATTAAGCAGGGATTAAGGTAAGAGTTATGCTTTTGGCAAAGAAATAGCATGAGCAAAGATGGAGCAGAAGTGGGGATGTGGGACATATTTGGGAACAGGGAGTTAGGGTGAAGTATAGATTTTATGGAGGAGAGTAGTGGGAGGTAATATGGCAAGTAAAGCTTGGAGCCAGGTCATGGAGGGTTTTAAGAGCAAGAATGAGGATTTAGGACTTTATTCCCTAGGCAATGGGGAGTCCATGAAAGCTTCTTAGTGGGGGCAGGATAGGATCTAGTAGCTGTGCTTTAGCATGATTAATGGAAAGGATACAATGGAGTGGGGAGGGATTAGAACCAAGAATTGAAATCAAGGGGCTATTGCAGAGGTCCAGGAGAGAGATTCTAAGGGCCTGACATCAGGTGTGGCAGTGGAAATGGGAAAGAAAAGAACAGCAATTGGTAGGCAGAATCAGCAGAACTGAGCTGTGATTGTATGTGGTATGTAAGGGAGAAGAGAGGATTGGAGGAAGATTTGTATTTGGGAAATTAGGGTAGCTGGTGGTGCCATTAACAGAAAGAAGAAAATCGGGATGTGGAAGTGGTTTGGGGAATTAAGAAGAGGTATTAAGTGCTTAGATAGATGTGTAGGGGCACATAAGAACCTCAAGGAGCAGAAAGGAACAGGAAGATTGAAGGTAAATCCTTGAGAAATACCTACATTTTGGAGTTTTTTTTCTTTTCTTTATTTATTTTTTCATTTTTGGACTTTGAATAGAAGAAAAATTAGCAAAAATGGCCAAAGAGGGGAGAGAGAAATCAGGACAGCATACTATTAAGAAGTCCCTCTCTTAATTGTGTGACCCTGTTTTACTACAGTTGCTGCAATTTCCATTGTCCCTGCAAACTCTTCTGTACTCTACTGAGAAGTCGATCACAGTAGCATTCTACCTCAAGTTAATTCCATGGTTCTTTCTATTTAATCATCACGAAAGCTGTTAGAACTGATAATTAATAGAACAGTATGAGGAATCAGAGGCTTACATGCTCGGCGCCAAGATTATATACCAATCCTGAGCTCACCTGATAGGTGAGATCCTTTGTGCTTGATTCCCCTATCTTCTGAGTGAGGGAAATTATGCTAGACATTATGTAGGTATAGGTGCTGGCTCTTTTGTTTGCTCTCTAGATGAGCATGTGACGTGAAACCAAGAGGTGAAAAAATTTTAGTGAGAGGCTAGTGAGTAGAATTTTATGCTCCACTCTCTAAAGAAGAGATGGATGAAGATTAAGAAGAGACTCCAGTAGATTTGGTGGTTTTGAGGTTACTGACGGCTTTTGAGAAGATAGTTTTAATGTTATGATTTTGGTGAAAGAATCCAGAAAGTTAAAGAATAAGTGCATTATAAAGAATGAACTTAACTAGTGTAGACTACTCTTTCAAGGATTTGGGAGATGAATGGGAAGAGAGATGAAATGTTAGCTATAGGAGCATTCAGGTCAAGAGAAGAGGTTTTTTTTTTTTTTTTTTTGATGTAAGTGAGCACATTCTCCAGAGGTTAAGGAGCCTCTGGAGAAGGAAAGAGAGAATGTACTGGGGAGTGGGGGTTAATTATTAGTTGATAGATCTTGGAAGAGTCTGGAGAGAATGAGATCAAGTGTATAAGTTGAGGTACTGACCTTAGGAAGGAATCTTTAGAGATAAGAGGATACGGAAGATGGGTGAAGGTCCAGGGCAGCTTCCTGATGGAGAAGACAAATGGTGAGGGAGGATGTACTGCAGGACCTTGGGCATCTCATGAAAGAAGATAAGGCCATTTGCTAAGAATGAGGAGGAAGGAAAGAGGAGAAAAGATGTGGAGTGGTTACAGTGGGAAATAGTTAAAATGAGATACGTTGCTGAGTTTCAATGAGGACACAGTTGTTAATTTTATTTTATTAAAACATTTGCCTTTAGGTCCGGCCCGGTGGCGCACTGGAGAGTGCGCCGCTTGGGAGTGTGGCGGCGCTCCCGCCGAGGGTTCGGATCCCATGTGGAGACCGGTTCCCATGGCTGAGCATGGTGCGGGCGCAACACCGAGGGTTGTGATCCCGTTGCCGGTAAAAAAAAAAAAAAAAAAAAAAAAAACATTTGCCTTTAGATAGTTAATTTTATTTCTTGCCTTTCTCTAGCAGAAATCATGTTTTTAGCTTAAAAGGACAGAAGATAGTCACATGAAATGCTGCATTCAGAAATGTGAAGAATTTTGTTGTCACCTAATTCATGTTGAGGCCCATATCTTGGATGCAGAAATATAAATGATGATGGTACTGTTACTACTTATGGCTGGATCACAAAAAAGCAATATACAATTGGGACTTTAGGGTACTTTTTCAAATGTTATAAGAAAACAGAATTTCTTCAGGGAGCTGTCATAGGAATGTAGCTTGGGATTTTGCCAAACATATCTTTTCTGTCACTCAGTGGCATGGTTTTGCATGACAGTGTCTGACTCCTCTTGTTTCTAATTTCTTCTGTTTCATATGAAAGATATTTCTCTAGGTTTGGAAATATACCAAATCAAGAAATAGTCTAATGTGGAAAAGATGTTTGACTCAACCCAAGAAGACTTAATTTTCAGAATTTGTGATGATAAAAATGAAGCATTACATATAAAAGTAGCTGATAGTTCAGAAAAGTGAGACATTAAATTCCATGTGGCTAAAATTAATTGTATTTAATAGGCTTGACAAACATTTATAGAACAAAGCAGAATTGGCCATCTGAGAGGACTGCGTAGACAAGACTGATCTTATCCTTTTGTTAACACAAATGCTTCATGAAGAAGGGGCATGTGAACTGGGCATTGTAGTATGTGCAGAATTTGAGATAAAGATAGGTTTGGGGTAAAATTAGCCTTTTGGGAAAGAAAATAGCATGAGCAAAGATGGAGCAGGGATGGAGATGTGGAACACATTTGGGAACCTTCTTTTCTTAGTTCCCTTTCTGAAAGTAAAGATTTTAGGTAGCTGCTTGATACTGTGGAGGATTCTCAGTCCGGATAACATAACATCTTTTTGTTTTGTTTTACTTCAATGTTAGTTGTCTGTTTATTAGTTTCTACCTGTTACTTTTAAACTGGGAGAAAATAAAAAAACAGAGAAAACAGATTCTTCATTTGAGCAGGCAGTATCTCCATTCAGTTTAACTGAATGTTAAATGTTTTTAAACGTTTTTAAGTATCTACTATATATATAAGGTGATGATGAACAAGAAAAAATTCCTTTCCTCAAAAAGTGCATAATATGTTAAGAGAAATTTTATCTAGGAAATTTGAATTATTTTAGTAAATTATGCTTTAAAGTTCAATATATTAAACAATATAAGCAAACCAAGTCATTCATAATATTTTATATTCCCATTGTGACTTTAGAGGTACATTGTCCAGTATGTTAACCACTAACCACATATGACTATTAAAATGAATGACAATTAAATAAAATAAAAATTCAGTTGCACTAGCTAGTTTTCAAGTGTTTAGTAGCCATGTGTGACTAGTGTATCAGACAGCATAGGTATTGACATTTTCATTATTGCAGAAAGCTCTGTTGGGTAGTGCTGCTCTAGAATTATAGAACATACTTTAATTGTTTTGGTCAGGTGATTGTTGTTATTCTTCAACAAACTGTTCATTAAATGCTCACCATGTGTCAGGTGTTGTGCTAGAGCCAGGTGATAAAGCCCTAGTTTTTGCCTGCATGAGCCTTTCAGTCTTGTGGGGGAAATCTAGGTAAGTGAACATGTGAATAAAATAGGATGTGCTAAGTGCCAGTATAGGAGGAGAAATCAGCAGGCTGTGAAAGTACAAAAGGAAAAACAGAGGATCTATACCCAACGTTTGCCTCTGAGGGAAGGTGAGTAGATGTTCGTTTGGTTAAGCTGGGGAGAACAAGTGGGAGAAAGCATGACCCAAGCAGTGTAAAACTCTTGAATGTGAAAGAACGTGGCACGTTTGTAGGACTGAAAGGTGTTCACGGTGACTGGAGCCTGGATCATAAGACTGCATCTTTCTTTATTATGCTATATTTAAACTATTTTAAAAAGCAGACTCCTTCCTTTTTCAAAAGTGGAGAGAAGGTCCCTGTTCCTTCCCACTATTTGGAGAGCTTCTTATATTTATCTTATATCTGTGGATTCCATAGTTAGAGGAGGATAAGAAAAGGTGAAAAGAAAAGAAATTTGAGAAAAGAAGGACCAAAGAGAAAAAAATGGCCAGAGGAGGTTTCAGAGAAATAAAAGAAGTAACATTTAATGGGCATGACAGTACTATTTATAAGACTCAGATTCCCTGTCTGTAATCAAAAGTTCACGTTCAGCCATTTCAAAAGGTAATGTCCCTAAATGGTTTACTTGGTATTGTGCAATATATCATTTGAGAATATTTTTGATAAGAGATCTAAAAAATTGAATTTCTGTCCTGGTTCACTTCATCAGAAGTCATAATAGAATTTGCTGTACTGTATTTTCATGAGTCAGTATCCTTATAGTGTATGTAACCTGGAAGAAATTTAAATGCTATTGTTCTGTTTTAATAGGACAAAAAATAGTCATTGTCAGATTAAAACCTAAGGTTACACAAGGAGTCATAGATAGAGTAAGATCAGGAAACGAAAGAATTGTGTCTTCATTTAACCCTAGAAATTCCAGAGACTGTTATATAACATACACTGCACATAATAAATCTCTCACATTTTGTAAATATTTAGCTGTTGTTGATTTACTTCTGCCCTACTGGCAGCCATCATGTCTCTGTTCTGCATTGTGAATGTCTGTTTATATGTCTGTATCGACATCATCTACTCTAGCATGGAGGCTTCTGGAAGGCAGGGACCTTATCTGTTTATTTTGTATAATGGTTAGCATAGAGCTCTGTACATAAAACTTTATTGATGATGATGATGATTTTCTTTATGAATTTCTTTCCTTTCCTGTCTTCAGATTTACTGAATCTTCTGATTACTATTAATCCAATAGAACATAGAGGTGGAATTGACTGTTGAATGCTTAGACAGGCTGGGTAGCAGGCTTTCTCACACAGCTGTCTGAGATCTTATATCACCACAGAGAGGTACCCTCTCGTAAAAAGATGAAAAATACAGAGAAGCCACCCACGTTGGTTTTCATGAAGGAAAAGTTTGGTTTCTAGTCTGCCTACCAAGTGCTTGTCAAATAAACTCAGTGTGAAATCAAGACTGAATACAGTAAACATGGAACTCAGATAAAAAGCTACAGTGAAAAAATATTCCTCTTTATTTTCATCCCTATTCTTATTGGGACAGGCTTCTGGAATAGTGTTTGAGTGTTGAATGTAAATTTGATGAGATGGAGTTGTAGCCAAGTAAATAGGTCTTAATACTTTCTGAAGTATTAAGGAAGATGCTCTATCTCTAAACAAATTTTACTTGTGTATCTTCCCCTCATAACATCCATCTTTTTAAACTTGCATCAGTAAATTACAAAACTGAGTGTTCAAAGACATTCGTATGGACACAACTATTAAGTTTAATTTTCTTTGTTAGAATTTTTCAGATAACTAAAAAGAAACTTCCAAGACTGATAAGGTAGCTTTTTAATATTTCCTTGAAAATCTTTTTTCCCTCCTCACCTTGCCTGTTCTTCCCTTTCTCTAGATCTATTATGAATTTTTCTATTATATTTCAAGAAATCTTTAGGAGTTACTTGCCACGTCTTTTACTGTAGTTGGCTTTTCATGTCACCTTTTTTTGTATTAACCTATTACAAATGATACTTCTTGTATTATTTGATATTTAGATTCTTCATTTTTGTGTTTTATTCTGTAGCCTAATGAGGCTTATACATGTAAAATAGGAATCAACCGCCAGTGTCATCAATCCTGAAGTTTAGATTATGATTTTTGGATTTTCAAAATTCTCCTGGGTTACTTTTGTCAATAGTTTCTTTTGAAATTTATGATAGTCCAGGGATAAATATACTGATGTATCAAATGTTATTAGATGACTAATAATTGAAGTTTATAAAACAGTCAAAAGTTACCATGCTATTTCTTCTAGCATATATATATTTTGACAACTAGAACTTTTTTTATCAGTTATATATTTGCCTACTCCTGCCAAGAATAAGACATACTTTGTATAAACATTTTATGAACTTTTTAGAAATATACAAGTATAAAGTTAATGTTCTATGTTAAGTGTATATATACTACTTGACAGAAATAATTACTGTTTCTGTTGAGCTGATGAAGAATTAAATTCAGAGAAGTTAAATTGCTTGCTCAAAGTTGCACAGCTTAGTAGGAGTTGAGAATCGAATTCAGAAATGGTTTGGACTTCACTTGATCTTTCTGACAACATTTTATCTCTTCCTTAAAAAAAATTCATACCCTTTATTATTGTTTTCTGTAAGCCACCTTTGTTTTCTTAGCCATCAATGAAAGCTCTTGTTTTTTTTTTTTTCAGCTCGACATTTTAGGAGAGCCCGTAGTTTTTATCTTTCACTTTAGAAAAATAGATTTTTGTTCTAGAATCCTGACCCAAGATTTTAGGAATTTGATAGCATAGTCTAGGTATATCAATATACCCATAATACACTGAAGAGAAAATATTAGAAATATATTTGCACAAACACTGGATGGAGCCTAGACATATTAATCAATAATTTGCTGGACTCTGAGAGCAAGTTCCTTCTTTTGATACAGTTTTGATGGAGAAATTTTCTGAGGCCTATACTTGCTAAACCTCTCAAATAGAAGAACAAAATCAGTCACAAAGAAAGTAAGGAAAGGTTTTCATTCAAATCCACTGTGTGTCTGTCTCAGACACAGATTGTATGCTCGAGATCAGAGTGCCGACACAGCTTACTTTCCTATTTTTCAAGGACTGCAATATACACATAGCTTGAGGAAGAATATTATTTTTGGAAAGTTATATAGCTTGGATGACTGACATAAAGATGTTTAGTCCTTGGCTGGATACTTTAGTTCTCTTAAAACTTAACTATCCTGCCAGAAGCAAACATTTTGGAAACAGTATAATACAGGTGAAGGAAACAATCCTACCAACTGACTTGCTTAGACAAATTATATTACCTCTCCTGTTCTCAATATTTTTTTCTGGAAATACATATACAACATTTATGTATATGTGTGTGTGTCTATCAATATCAGTGTACAGGTAATAGATACGTTCATTGTGAAAAAAATTAGGAAATTCAGATAGGCAAAAAGAAATCACTGACTACAACAGAAAACTGTTAACATTTTGGTGTATAGTGCCATTCCTTATTTGTGATTTCATTTTCCACTGTTTCAGTTACCCATGGTCAGCCGAAGTCTGAAAATATTACAGTATTTTGAGAGAGAGAGAGAGTATAACCACATAACTTTTATTACAGTATATTGTTGTTGTTGATCTCTTACTGTGCTTTATTTATAAATTAAACTTTATCATAGGTATTTATGTATAGGAAAAAACATGGAATAAACTGTATAGAGTTCAGTACTTTCTGCAGTTTTAGGCATCCACTGGGGATCTTGGAACATATCCTCAACGGATAACTGGGAACTACTGTATAGCCTTTGGGCTTTTATAGTACATGCATATGCACACACACACATAGACTCAGACACATATATACACACAAAAATAATAAATAAAATTTAAAAATAGGTTTATATTGATGAAAAATGAGATTGAAGAGCCAAGGAAACAAATTGAGAACTAGAATACCACCATTGCAGAAGTAATAAGTGATATAGAACCCATAAGGAGTAGAATAGAGGTGGCTGAAAATTTAATGGTTTGGAGCCAAAGCTTGAAATAATCATGGTAAACACAGGGGTAAAAGACAAAGATTAAAGCAGTTTGGTTAACAGTGGCAGATATGACACAAAACCAGTCAATACCAGTCAATACCACGGTATCTGTGAGGAAGAGAACCCAAAACATTGAACTAAAAAAGTATTTAGAGAAGTGATGTAGCAGAACTTCAATGAAATGAACTGAATCTGCAGATAAAATAGATACATTGAATACTGAAAATTGGTAGAGGAGGATCAAATCAAGTCATATTTCTATTGTTACTGAGCAAAAGAAAGACTTCTGCTGTCATGCAAGCAAACGTCACCTACAAGGAAGGTCAGACTTCACAACAACACACAATACTAGAGGAGCAATGTCAACACAGTTCAGATAAAAGAAGTATGACCCAAGAACACTGTACTCATCCAAGTTGTTGTTGAGGTATAAAGGTAACAAGCATATACTCTCAGAGCGAAAGAACTCAGAGAATATAGCATCTGTGAGACCTTTCTGAAAAAAGTACGTATAAAATTTAGCCAACCAAAAGAAGAATCAAACAAAAGACTGGTTGTGATATTAAATACATTTTTATATACATGTAAGATTTACAAACTTGGAAATTCTGGGAACTGAACAGAATGTAGATATAAATCAAGGCAAAGTAAAACTAACACCAGCATATACAACACAGATTGGGAGGTAGGTGGAAGGGAAATGAGAGTAAGAGATTATTAATTTTCTTATCTTTCATAGCAGCAATTCAGTCAGTACTGTCTAAAATTTAAAGTAGTTTGGCCGGCCCGGTGGCGCACTGCTACAGTGCGCCACTTGGGAGTGCGGCGGCGCTCCCGCCGAGGGTTCGGATCCCACATACAGACTGGTTCCCTCTCACTGGCTGGGCGAGGTGCGGACGCAGCACCGAGGGTTGCGATCCCGTTACCGGTACCGGTCTGGTACGGGCGTGACACTGAGGGTTGCGATCTGTTGCCGGACACGGAAAAAAAAAAAAAGACACACACACACACAAAAAGGTAAAATTTAAAGTAGTTTAAAAGTAATATTAATCTGCTCTATGGTTTTTATCATTTTTCTTAAACTTGGAGGGATTTTTCATTGTTAATGTTTCTTGAGTGAAGAAGTGTTTATTTAAGGTTTAAAATTCAGTTTCATTTTAGCTTCTGTTAATTTCAAGTAAAATTAGAATCAATTTTTTCTTTATTTTTAAAAGTGACTATAATAGTATTCAAGAAATAATAAGTTTATTTCTGCCCCTCCATTTGTTTATCTCTCTATGTGAATAGTTGTCTGGAATGATGTTCACTAGATGTTAATATTGAATATTTCTCAATGGTGAGATTTTGGATGATTTGTTGCAGTTTTTCTTTGTATTTTTTGTATTATTTGAATTTTTATAATGAGAACGTTTTAATGGAAGTGATACAATGAATTTATTACTCTGAAAAATGAATTTATACTTACACAGTTTTATATCCTCATTTTAAAAAATTATAATGACCCTTTTTCTCTTGCCATCATTTTGAATAACTGCATGGTATTTTATGAATGTATTGTGTTTCTGCTTCCAATCCTGATCTTAGTTTCTTCCTCTGCAATGACAGAGCTGGATTAGATTAGTGGGTTGCAATCTTTGTCTTCAAACTGTGAATTCTTCCACTAAATAAAACAATTTATAACTTTTGACTTAGGTAACCCACACAGAATATAGTTTAAAAGCTGTACAGATTAGGTAATTTCTGAGGTTTATTCTATTTTACCACCCAAAACTGTAAAATATACTAAAAAGCATAGGTACTTCACAGGTCCTGGTTTTCCAAAGTCTTACAGTTTCAAATATTGACCTTGCAAGGACAGGAAATTTCCCTCAGGCTATAAGTCTCTGTTGCAAGATAAGGATTGTGGCACAGCAAGTTACTGGCTCAAAGACAGACTACTTACTGATTGTTATGTAAAGATACTGAGAAATTGCTATAGGAAGGAATGTTTGCTAAGTTCAAACTGTTGTTGATAGGACCACTTAATAGCCTTACTGGAATGTCATCTGGCTTGTTTCACTGAGGTTACCAGCTTATACTGTTAAACTATAATCCCACCTATGTCTCTTCCTGTAACTTCCTGGTCTGGAAAATAAATGCAGGAAGAGAACCCCAATTCGGGGTTAATTTCCCAAGGAAAGGATGGCTCTCACTTGAGTGTCCCAAAGGGAGATTAACCACTTCGGGGCCTCCTACTGCTCAGTAGAGATGGGCTTTGAGTAATCCTTTGTGTCTCCATCACCCAGGGGAAGTGGGGTGACAAATACGTGGGGGGTGAAGCAACGCAAAGCAACAAAAAACTAGTTTTTTTTTTAGGATTTCTCTCTGTTTGTGTGTGTGTGTGTGAGACTGCTTTCCATGTGTTAAAAAAAAATCAGTAATAGCCATAATCTTAAGAATAAAAATTTAAAAGTGAAAGGGGCCTTTGAAAATCATCTAGTCTATTTTCCTAACTTTTATAATAAGGAAACCAAATTTAACTTGTTTTACTAACATCATACATTCAGCTGAAATGAATGAGACTTGAACTAGATCTCCTGACTTCCCATGCTTTTCTTTCTCCTATGGTATACGTAAACATATTTTAAAAAATGATGGGCAGAGAAGATAACCCATGTAAATGTCAGGAAATAAAAGGGTACTTCAAAATGCTCATGGAAAAATGGAATTGAGGGCTGGCCCCATGGCTCACTTGGGAGAGTGCGGAGCTGGTAGTACCGTGGCTGCAGGTTCGGATCTTATATGGGGTTGGCTGGTGCACTCACTGGCTGGGCGTGGTGTAGATGGCACTGAGCCAGGGGTTGTGATCCCCTTACCTGTTTAAAAAAAAAAATGGAATTGAAAGATAATATGAATCCTTCAATGAACTTTTTGAAGTACCCTTGTATACTTGATTTATAGTGTATTTATTTTCTTCTTCATGAAAAGAGATCAGCAGTGCAGCCATTATTGAATTCTTAAGCTTCAGGAGTTAGAAAAGAAAGTGAGTGGGATTCTGGTGAGGAAGAAAGCATTTACTTGTCAAAGATTTGGAATTTACTGTGGTTACTGAGATTAAAATAAAACTAAAACTTGACTTGGCAAAAGATTAAAAACAAAGCAGCTCCAAAGTGTGTGCACATAATGGAGAAGATGCCATTATTTCTTCAGGCATCCAAGGGGGAAGAGAATATTGTTTCTTTGTGTTGCCGGAGCTGATTTATTTAGTTATGATTTCAACATGCCACAAGGCAAGCCCCAGAAAACATTGCACAACAACATTAGCCAGAACAAATGGTGCTTTTTTTTCTATACACGCCCCTAAGGTTTTAAAAATAAAACAGCAGTGTTTTTGTTTTTTTTTTTCTTTTTTCCTCAGATTGTTTAAATGGTTCTGATTATGTTTGAGTCTCGGGTGTGGCAGGTTTTAGAATCTTAAGTGGTAGTACAGGTTCCTGAACAAAAAGGAGAATTAGAGGTGATGTGATTTGATTTTTGGAATGTGTAGAATGTAAAGTTATGAGAGGTACTATGGTCTACCACAGGCTGCTCTTAGTAATAGACCTTCTTGTTAAAAGCCCTATTATTGGGAATTTATTTTGGAAACTTTGAGAGAAGAAATTTGACAGAAAAGTAAAACAAACCACCTACCCACCTTGTCTCATATTTCCTTTAAGTACAGGCACTTTGAAGAGATATCTGAAATATTGTCAAGCCTCAAGTATCCTGGTGTAGGTTATCCTTATCGCCATTCTCACAAACTTGAATTAGATGCACATGGCATTGCATTCGGTGCAGCACAGAGAAAATTAGCAAACAGGATCCTTATCCTTTTGGAGCTTAGTAAGAGTTGACATCCTAGCACATAGTTCAACAAATCCCAAACTCAGTTTTCCACATATACTCCTAATGCCATCCACCCCTACCCTCTGCCCCCTGTGTTCTCTGTCTTCATTAATGGCTTCCCCATCCTCTCAGCTGGAAACCTCACATTCATCTTGAGTCCTTATGTTCCCTTAGTCTCCACAACCAGTCTATCAACAAGTCCTGTCTCTTCCATCTCCAAAATTGCTTTGGAATATGTTTGATCTCTTTTCTCTATTCTCATAGCCATTGCCCTGTTTTAGCCCTTTTCATCTTTCATTTCAATTCTTTGGAGAGCTGCTTATCTACTTTCAGTCTTTCCATTTTCTAATCTATCCTCCATACTGCTGTCAAATCTCTATCTTTAAAGACAGATCTAATCATATCATTCTCTGGCTTAACAACCTTTGATGGGTCCCCTTTAACATGCGAGGGATAAAGTCTAAACTCCTTAGCTTATTATGCCAGGGTTTTATAGTCTGGCCCCAATCTACTGTTCTCACCTAATTTTCTCTCATAATTTCCTCCTTCCCCCTCTCCCTTTTTGCAGAAACACATATATGTTTGCTCGAGTCCCACCAGCTTCCTAATAGTTCCCTGATTTTGCTATCCACTTGTGCATTTGACCATGCTGCTCCTTGCCCCATCCACACAGAATACTCTTCCCTGACTGATAAACTCCTGCTTGTATGGAGGAACTGAGGAACCCAATATTTTATAAACAATGCTCTTGACAAAACAGGACAAAAGAATCAAGCAATAAAGGCAACCATTAGAACAGAGTTCAGATTAGTAGCTGCAGGCTACTTTTTCCTGCACAAAGCAGGAAGAAGGACTTGATTTCAGAAGCTGCTGGAGCCAGAGTAGTGATGGAACTGGTTTGTAGCAGTATTAAATGAATGCCTCCTTCCTATTAATACAGATAGTCAAGAGCTAGCTCTTATATAAAGAGCCACAGTAGATTCCTAGTGTAGTAGTAAGCTCAATACTTAAGAGGAAACTTATCTACCTATTATTCCTCATCTACCTCCTACTATCTTGTTTTCCAAGGTAGTAAAGAATGGGTAGGAACCTACAGGACTTAGAGCCTTTGCATTGATACATTTAAAAAATCAACAGGGTAGAGCCAGAGATGGTGGGTTTAAGGAGTAAGCTGAATAAAGGAAAATAGCAGCTCTTTACCTAGAATTAGTGAGGAAGCAGAGGCCTTGCTCATACTTGTGCCTAGCCATGCATCTACCTAACCTTTGCATATTTCTTCTCAACTTTTGTCCTTTCGTCTTTTCATAACCATGCCTGAAATTTGTGTCCTTTTCAGAATGCCAGATTCTTTTTAAAAGTTAGTTCTTATTATATAAGTAATATATTACTATATTCAAAATATTCAGAATATCTGTAAAAGTTACATGGACATTCCCCTCACCATCATCCCCAATCCCACTTGCCTCCCCACCAGCATCAGAACATGATGACTATTTTCAGTTTGGTTCTACCTTCTTAGACCTTTTCCTATGCATTGACTTACAGATAGATGTATGGATAGAGACTTGTGAAAGAGATATAGAATTACTTTGTGCATGTGTGTGCATGCCTCACTGAAACAGTTTGATACTTATTCTGCCTCATTCTGCAAACTTGCTTTTTTGACTCTACAATATATCTTGGAGATCTTTTCCTATTAGTACACACAGGGGGTTTATCACATTTTTTCAACTTTTGGCATATAGTGTCATCTTTACAGCTACCTTAACCTTTTTCTTTTCTCATAGTAATCTTGTATGGACAATTAGAAGGTGAAAGAGAAAAAAAGTTTAGTAAACAAGTATTGGTTCTAATGCCAAGTAAATATGAAAAAGGTTGCAGTTGTTGGCTTGGGAAGGAATGTTTTCCTTAAAAACTAGACTGTTTTAGAAGCACTGTTGGACCCAGTTCAAAGGACATCACTGGCATTAACACCCTCTCCCCTCCCTTCCTCCTACCCCCCCACCCCTAATTAGTGGCATTGCTAGAAATTAAATGTAACTAGGATTCTTTGTGGGATGTATGCATCTGTTTTTCCCTTTTCCATGTGCCGAAGTCCTCCCTCCTCAATTGCTTCTGTTTAGCACTTAATTTAAATTCCCAAATTAATTCAAGAAGCAAATTTGAAATCTGTAAAATGAGGGGGTTAGGTGATTTTTTCAGGGCTTTTATAGCTCTAGGATCCTATTAAGTTATTGAAATAATTTCTTTTCAGAAAATACATTCTGACAAACTGAAATTTTTCTGTGCTTGATTTAGGTTGTAGTTAATTCTGAATATAACTAACTTAATAATATTGAAATAGGTAAAATTTGTGCTACTTATTTGTCACTTTTCCTTGAAGAATATTTATAATGACCATTTAATGTTCAAAGTAAACCTCTCCAAAGACTTTATAATTATCAGGAATTATTCATACCACCAATCTATAGTCTTAATTAGATTAGACCAGTAATATCTGAATTTTTTTTTTAACTGTATAAAGCTAAGAAATGTAGGACTGAGTCAATGAGAGCTTCTGAGAAAGTACTTGTAAGATGTCTGCACTTATTATATCTGCTCTTGAGTGTTCAAAGATTTAAGAGGTACCATCATATACCAGGAGCAAAGGGTTGGGAGCCAGGAGCTGGAGAATTAGTCCCAGCCTATCACTGTCTCATTTTGTTATTGCAGGTCACTCTTTGCTCTTAAATTTTCCTGTCTGTAACACATAGTAGATTATTTCTGACTCTTCACTGAGGATGTTTTGTGAAATAATAAAGATAACCACTGCCAGTTATTTTGTGTTCTTCAGTAAAGATTTTATACAAATTAATGGTAGTGGTAAGGTAGTTATTGTATTTAAGAAAGTTTTTGAAAGTGAGAGAAGTACCCAGAATAGGTCATTTAAAGTTTTTTATTATTTCTTTTAGGCCAGCAAAGAAAGTTCTGTGTTAGGTAGTACAATGCTGAAAACTTACACAAAAGCAAAGGTTTGTGATGGTGTAGGAGCCAATCCATGATGTATATAGTTCTTTCCAGCTTTAATGTTCTGAGTCATTTGCTGCCTTTTATAAAAGTTAGCAGCACATCTTTTAGTGTTGTTTTTTTTCTAGGTATATTTGTATTTTTATGCTTTTTCAAATATTTTCCATGAGTTCTGTCACTTAAATAACAAGAAATAACTTTCTATTTCTTGGCATAGAAAGTCATATGTAAAATTTGCCACTTCACTTGAATTCTAACACTTTATGTGTAGTTATCTTGTCAGATTCTTTTTTAAAATTCCACTTCTCATCTTCTTGTGACTGGTTGTTTTTTGTTATGAAAAACATGTGAGAGATTCTTAATCTCTTTGAAAAATATCTGTTGTTCTTTTTGTTGATGCTGAATACTCGTAAACTTTCTCTTTAAGAGAAAAACAATTATAGACAAAAGAAGATATTTATTTGAGGGAAGAGTTTAAAATGATTCATTCTTTTCTCATTGTACTTCTTTCCAAATTGATGTCAGGTGGTATGAGAATTCTTTCAAAGCTTAGTGTCCAAGTGGTGAACAAAACTGACACTTTGCATGAAGTCCAGAGACATTTGCTGTGTATTTTCTGTATCTGGGGACTACTCTGTTATGATGTGAAAAATATTAAAGATTATAATTTTTAGCCTATATATTTCACAATCAAAGTACAAACACATATGAAACTTGTTCTAAATATAAACTATACTGAAATGAAATGGTCATGTTTGTAACTCAGTAGGTAAAGCTACTCTGGCATGCTTCAGACCAGGCTCAGCTGAGGCAAGACATTTTGAACTGATATTGTTAGAAAGGGTCTGTTTTCTTATTCAGCAGTTTCATGTGGACCTAAAAAGGTGACTTGTGTTTGGCTAGTTCCAAATTTAAATGTGTTATGCTTCTTTTGCTAGTAGAACATGTTTTCTTTCTATCTGCATATTTAGTAGAGTTGGTTGTAGAATATGGCTTTGCAGGTTAAAAAAAAAAAAAGTTACTTTTTTGGTTCCTCTTTAACTTTAGCATTCAAATTAGTCAAGTAACCAAGAAGGGGCAGAGAGAATACCTTTGACTTGCTTTGCATTTCTGTTGTTTTCCTTTCTTTGCCTACCTACAAACTTAAATTGGATTGGTAGCTTTGTACTTGAAAATAAACTATTAAAATAAAGACAATTTAATAGCATTATAGAAAATTTGGAAAATGGAGAGAGGGGAATGAACTGTAAAATACAGGATTTGAGCTGGGTCTTGAAGAACACATAGTTCTTGATTTATTCCAGACTGCCCCTTGGGTGTTTTTTGTTCTTTGTGACTGTTGTGTGTTATATGACTGCTTAGGTCATCCTGCCATCGTGAAAGGAGTTGGATATTTATTCTTTAACTACAATGTAATTTTTTTTTTATTGAAGCATAATTGATTGTACATATTTGTGGGGTACAGTGTTGAATATCAATACCTATGTGCAAAACATGATACTCAAATCAGGATAATTAGTATATTCAATATTACAAAACAAAAAAAAAATCATTTTTTGTGGCCATTAACCAGTTTCTCCCTAACCCCCTCACCTCTACAGTGTAATCTTAACATGTGGCCTTGGATGAGTCAATTACTCTGCTTTGCCTTAATTTCTCCATCTATAAAATAATAATGGCTATATAATTTGAGATTTATTTAATTCAGTAGAGGCAAACCTTTTACGGTGTGTAGAGATGGTTTTCACTGTGAATGAATTTAAAATAGAAGATAGCATTGCCACAATAGTGCATTCTTCTACGTATAAGAACGATACCACTTTTTTTTTTTCTTTTCAATAGAAACAATGATTAAGCCTCCAAGACAGTTTGAGTGCCTGTGCATGTTCTAGCTGGCAGTAATCTTACCCATGTTGTACTCAGCATCTGGTTTATTCATGAGACCCCTATAATTACCTACCAGTAGTACTTCTTGGTCTTGTCTTTTGGGAAGATTTATAGTATACACTTCAGGTGGTGTCAGATAGCAGATAGAAAACTGAATAGCTAGCTGTCTTAACTTAGAAAAATTTTGTCTCCTCGATACCAATATTGTTACAATAAAATACAATTTTAAAAAACTTGTTTTCCCTCTTCATTTGGCACGATTGATAGCTATACTTTCTGAACAACCTAAGAAGCTTACGTTTCTTGGCTGTGTTTTTAGAGTCTTAGGAAAGCTGGGGAGAACCCAGGCTTTACATTGGACAGGCTTATGTTGTGTTCTGGTGTGTTATGCAAGGAAGAATTATTATGCCAGGAGTCTTTCATGTTTGTATCTGTCAGAGCAAAAAACTGTAGAGGCAAGAGTTTGTTTCAGTAAAAGTGTTCATATGTTATCTCCCAAGAGCAAAATGACTTTTTTATATAGGCAAGAGTCCAAATTACTTTATAGGTAATCAATATCAAAAAAGGGTGTTTGTTTTCTGATTGGTTATCAAGTTGATACTCACTCATATTGCTGTGTTCTGCTTAAGCTGCAATTATCAGAGAAACGTTAAACGAGGTTTTCTGAAATGCAACTTGTTAATTACATTAGACCCTTTAGTTTTATGTGGAACTATTATCATGACATAAATTGAGAGCTGCTTGGGCAACCTACTCATTTGGAAAACTCTTCTCAAATTTTGTTTCAAACCCATGACCTCTAATGGAAAGGACATGTTTAGAGGCAACACTAAGTTTCTAAGCCTAACTCTTTTCCTAAAAATCCCTCACTGATCACATTGCCTTGTGTAAGGAAATTCCAACAAGGATAGGGATTGGTTAGTTTCAATATAGCTTACCAATATACTCTTTTAGAGACAGGCCTATGTTGGCTAGAGTTATAGAAATCAAAATTATCAACATAATGATGATAATGTAATTAGCCATATCTATCAGCAACGAATAATCAGCCACATCAGGCTGCTGAAAGGCAGGCCCACTGTAGTAAAAATTCTGGCTGTACCCTTGACTCTCATTAACAATCCTAAGGATTTGGGACTAAAGTCTGTAAGTGGGCTTGAATCTAACCTGGAATCTGCTCTGTACTTCTAGATACTTACTGTGCAAAGTTAGGAAACTAGAGCAAAACAAAACTTACTTTACAACTAGGATAAATTGTGATAGAGTGAGAAATTGGCAGTAAGAAGTTTTAGTGAACAGGACCCTCAAAGGAAGCTTAAACAAGTGTTTGCTGCCATCAGACTTTTTCTCCTAAACTTTATCTAAATTGTTAAAGGGAGTTTTATGTAAATTGTTCATGCTAAACATTTGCATTATATATCCCTATTCCTTTGTACTTCCCATTTGATGAAGTTTTCAAACTGGTTTGCTGGAGGAGGGAGAAAAACCCAAACCCAAACCACATAGGACAAATTGAATTACAAACCTGGTGTGGTCCTTTAACTCAATTACATCTAATTTGTGTTATTTTAGTCATCCTGGGTGGCAGCTGTTCTGTGTAACTGCCCACAAATATTTTCAATATAAGAATTTGTCCTGATTACAACTTCTTAAGATTGGTAGCAGCCTATTTATATTGTAAGTGGCAAAGTTATAGATTAATTTGGTGTATCAGGACCATTTTAAGAATTAAAAATTTAGTTAATTCGTTTTTGAACAGACTTTTAAAAAATCAGCATCCAGCATTTATTTTAAATGTTACTTTTTTATAACTTCACCTCATTTTCTTATTGCTTATTTCTTATGCTTCTACTTAAATTTCTTCTAAAAATATCCTCTTAATTACTTTGTTCAGGCAATTATCAATTTGAGGGCAAGGGAATTCAGAATTTTATATTTTGATATACCCAAATAAATATTTTGACATTCTAAACCAAAATTTAGTTTAGAAACACAAAATATTATGGATTCAAGATTGTTTAGTTCAGTACAATTGAGATGGAAGTTTGAGTTAGAACTGAGTTAGGATTGAGTATGAAATGCAGCCAAATTTACGGAAACAAAGACCTTGAAACCCAAGAGAGTCATGCAGAAGCTGACACAGGAATCACTTATATGAACGGTGTCTGACAATGGACACTAACTTGTCTTTCACTCATCTTCTGTGTTTAATTATTCTTTTTATTTTATTTTTGGGGGATTTGTCTTTTGAGCAAAATACTTGGTAACTACCCAGTTGAATTCACTGGTTATAACTAACTTGGATAGGAAAAGGACACCTAAACATTGTCTTAATATCCGAGGTGAAATCTGCAGAATATAAGTGCAAAAGAGAACACATATGAGAGAAGGACCTTGGCTTGTTTTCTAAGATGGACAAACGGGATAATGCTTAATTTTAGGGAATTACAGTGAAGAGATACTATCCAACAGAAACAGAAATGGAAGAAAAATCTTTATATTTCAAAAATGACCTATGATATATGAACATGTTTAGAAAGCCACTGTTTTTCTACTAAATTCAGTGATTTTCAGTTAGCAACTGAACATTTGCTATGGTCTAGGCATTGTTCTAGATACTAAGACTTCAAAGATGATATTTCTTGCGTCTCTATTGTGGTGTGCTCTGAGTGCATGTTGGTTGATTGAAAAATTAGAAATCTTGAGTCAGCCATAAAAAATTCTCTTTGTGATACATCTGAATGAATTTTAACTCCCAGAGCCATTCATGAAGATGAGCTGGGACTTCAGGACAGTTTGGAACTACATTTCATCATTTTTCTGAAGAAGCATGGCTGTATGAAGAGATTAATTAAAAAAAAAAAATTCCCTCTGGCTAACTATCACAATTGGCTTTTAGTCTTGAACTATCAAAGCAAAAGTTTCAGAGTTGCCTGCAGCAGAATAGGTAGTAAGTAGCAAGCAATTCAAGGTCTCTTATCCCCAGCCTGCTTCAGCTATGGGCCTAGCCAAGCCCTTTGGCATATGTAAATAAAACAAGGAATTTACTTTTATCTTCTCTCTCTTGAAAGTTTCATGGATTTTGTTTACAGAGAAATTTTGTGTCAGCTTCTTCTCAGTATTCACCAAGAAAATAAAATCAGGTAATAATATTAATCAAAATGTAGGTACACATGCATTTAGCCTATAAATAATGTTGTGGCTAATTGTGTTCCATAATATTCTTGGTATATTTTGTACCAGCCATGGAGAATGAGGCCCGAGAGTCAGTGGGAAGTAAGGCTCAAGTTCTTTTAGTACCTTTAAGTTTAGTCCTTAGCTTTTGCTAAGATATAATTCTATTTACATTATTATTTTCTACCAATATTTCCGTGTATCTTCTTATTTTTTGTTCTTCCTTTTTCTCTACCTTTCTGTTCCTCTTCCTTATTTTACCCCTAAAGTCGAAAGGTAGAACATTTGGTCATAGAGTATAAGAGGAACATTTGATTTTTTATTACAGCCACCTCAAATTCTATTTAGGTTTGTGTTTTAGGATTATTTATATCAGTCTGTGATTTCCGTTATTATTTGCACATTTTTGGTTTCCCTGAGGCTATCTTACTGGTGTTTATACAAAAAGAGTGTTTTTCCCCGTTATTTGTACATGTAGATGTTTCAGCAAGGATTCTTGTCTTTAGTATTGGAATATTTGAATTAGAGAAATTAAGGAAGTGGAAAAGGTTAAAGTTCTTGATTCTTACTTTTTATCCTAATAAAAAATTTTAAGCTAATGACTTTTGTACACATTTCCTTGAGAAGGTAAAGCATATCAGTTGAGAATTTACCTGGTTACTGGCCAGATCGGCTTATACTTCTGAATCTCTTCATTTAGATCGCCTTCACCTACAAGGGCCTCTTCCTTAAGTTAGTCTGTGCTATTAGCTCTGACTATTACATTGTTTATTTTCTCCTTTACTCACCCACACTTTTCACATATATTCTTTTCCCTACCCAGTACACAATCCTCTGGTATGTTTAAAGATAAAAGAAGTAAAGAAGTGGGAGGGGAGAGAGACAGAGGGAGGAGCAGAGTTAATGTCAGGAGGAAGTCTGAGTATAACCCTCAAAAGACTCTACCGCCTTCTCTAACCATTGCCCACTCTGCCTTGTTCTTGTTTCCATTGCTGTAATATTTCCAAGAAGAGTTTAAAATAAAAATTAAACAAATTCATTTGAATTTCAGTACTTAACACTCAAAATCTGCTATTTGAAAATCTCCAGTGATGCCCTTAAGACCAGATCTCATGGTTTTTACTTAGTCTCCATCTTCCTTTATCACTCTGCTGCATTTTATACAAATATGAACATTCCCTTCTTGAAAAAAGGAAAAGACTTATTGAATACAACTTTTGCCACATGGAGCTTTGTCTAATCAGTCTCATTTGAAAGTGCACATTTCATTTGATGGCATTTGCAAATTGTTCTCTCCTCCCAACCAGAACTTGCAATATGAAAATGCTTCCATATGCTAAAAGTTAGTATACTCATTTTGCCAAAGGAGAAAAAAAGAAAAATGCATTTTACTGGGTAGCTGTCTAATAAACATAAAGCTACAATGTGGGCAGATTTGGCAAGGGAAGCCCCTCAGTTCACTGTAGACAACTCTGCAGCCCCAAGGCCTCACTACTGTTCAAGAAGATTGGAGAGTTGTTTGCTTCGCAGATGTAAAATTTTCAAAATGCAATTGAGATTTGTATATGGTTTTACAATATTTAAGTGCAGTTAAAATATAGTATTAAACTATTGTTAAACTGATTTCTAATAGATTTGAACATTTTATGTAAATAAACACTTTTGCTTTCAGGTTCTTTGTGTATCTCCAGGCATTTCAGTAGCCACTATGCTGTTCTGGATCCCCAGCACCTTATGCGTGGATTGTAACAATAGCCTTCTCCCCATCTGCCTATCATTAGTTATTCACCCTTTCAACATATTCTACCTGATGCTATTAGGATAATCTTTCTTAAGTAACACTGTGCCTTTTGCTATCAACTGATCTCATTTACCCTAATCTCACCAATATTTCTCTCAAAACTTGATTTATAATTTCCTATAAGGAGTCTTCATGATAATCCCATCTGGACCTGTTTTTCCACAATACTTTTGAATCAAGCTCCTACTCCATTATTTTTATGTTTATTTATTGAAGGTTTTTATTTTTTATTTTTTTAATGTCTGTTCTTTTTTCCCAAGTGGGTATCAGTGTGATAGAAACACTATCTCCTATTTCTTTTGACTGGTGTCTAGTACACATATGAGCACATAATACATGTTAAATATATACTCTGTTACTGTGTGTTATCAAGTTCAAAATTGTGGCTGTTTGCTTAAATCACATAAATTTTATGAAACAGAAGAGCTGAGTGATGATACTCGTACAATGCTTAATATATAGTGGAGACTATAAAATAAATCCTACTGAAATCTATACTTTATCTTCTGAAAGATTTATTGCTTAGCTTTTAGAATTGATGGTTTTATCTTTTAAATAGAGCAATAGATCTGGGATTCATGTAGTTATAAATAGAAATTCCTTTGTTTCATTTCTATTACTGTAGCATCTTAGTCCAAAAAAATATTCTAAAGAACAACTCTGAAGAAGAAGATAAACTTAGAGGACTAACACTAGCTGATTTCAAGACTTATCAAGCTAGAGCAAGACAGGGTAGTACTGATATAAGATAGAGAAATAGGTCAATGGAACAGAATGGAAAGTCCAGAAACAGATCTATACATATATGGGCAACTGAGTTTTGACAGAGGTAGGAAAGCAATTCACTGGAGAAAGGCCAATTTTTTTTAACAGATGGGTGCTAAAACAATTGGCTACCCATGTGAAAAGAAAAGACTCATATCACGTATCATATAAAAATTAACTCAAAATGGATCATAGACTAAAACCTAGCACCTAAAACTATAAAACTGCTCAAAGAATACACAGAGGGAAAATCTTTGTTACCTTGAGATAGGCAAAGATATCCTATATATGCCTCCAAAGCACAATCCATAAAAGAACAAATTGATAAATTAAACTTTATAAAAATTAAAAATTTCTGCTCTTCAAAAGAGAATGAAAAAGCAAGCCACAGACTGGGAGATAATATGCGCAAAACATATATATATATGATAAAGGACTTATGCCCAGAATATATAAAGAACTCTCAAATCTCAATAATAAGAAAACAAACAATACAGAAAAAAAAAAGTAGACAAAAGATTTGAGCAGATACACACAGGATCTTCAGAAATTTCAGGGAAAGATTTGTGTTACCTTTTAATTCTGTTTTTCCACAAGCCTTTTAAAATACCCTTGTATCACCAAAGAAGATATACAGATGACAAATAAGCACATGAAAAGAAGCTCAACACTATTAATTATTAGGGAGATGGAAATTAAAACCACAGTGAGTTACCTTGCCTATCAGTATGGCTAAACTTAAAAAGACTGACCATAACAAAATGTTGGTGAGTGTTTGGAGGAACTGAAACTCTCATGCCTGGCTGATGAAATGTAAAATGGTACAATAACTTTGAAAAACAGCTTGGCAGTTTCTTAAAATGTTAAATGTCTACCTACCATATGATCCAGCCATTCCACTTAGCTTTTACCCAAGAGAATTGAAAGCATATGTTCATACAAAGACGTGTACATGAATATTACAGCAGCCTTATTTGTAATGGCCCAAAATTGGAAATCACTTATATGTCTGTCAGCAAATGAATGGATAAAAAAACTGTACTATATCCATACAATGGAATATTACTCAGCAATAAGAAGGAATTAATTATTGGTACATGTAACAACATGCATGGCTCTCAAAATAATTATGCTGTATGAAAGATGTCAAAGAAAGAATACGTACTTAGAATTTCACTTGTAAAAAATTTTAGAAAATGAAAAATAATCTATACTGACAGCAGATCAGTGGTTGCCTAGGGGTGGAGAGCTGGGGAGGATGAAAGGATTACAAAGAGACACAAGAAACTTTTGGGGATTAAGGATATTTCCACTATCTTAATTGTGATGAAGGCTTTGCAGGTATATACATAATTCAAAGCTTATGAAATTATACACTTTAAATATTTGCACTTCCCTAATGCTGAGCATTTTTTGTGATGTTGAGCATTTTTTCATGTGTCTGTTGGCTGTTTGTATATCTTCCTTTGAAAAATGCCTATTTAGCTCCTTTGCCCATTTTTTAATTGGGTTATGTTTTTTTTTTTTTTTTTTTTTTTTTTTTTT
>NW_007726704.1:54987-89056 GCF_000696425.1 Galeopterus variegatus | reverse complement strand
TTTAGCCCCTTTGCCCATTTTTTAATTGGGTTTTTTTTTTTTTTTTTTTTTTTTTTACTGTTGTTTGGATTCCTTATGTATTCTGAGTATTAATCCCTTGTTGGATACATAGTTTGCAAATATTTTCTCCCATTCTGTAGGTTGACTTTTCACTTTGTTGACTGTTTCTTTTGCTATATAGCAGCTTTTTAGTTTGATATAATCCTGTTCATTTTTTCTTTTGATGCTTGTACTTTCGGGGTCTTACTCATAAAGTCTTCGTCAAGTCCTATGTCATAAATTGTTTCCCCTATGTTTTCTTCTAGTAGGTTTATAGTTTCAGGTATAATACTTAAGTCTTTAATCCATTTTCAGTTAATTTTGGTATTCGGCAAGAGGTCTGGTCTAGTTTCATTCTTCTACATATGGATGTCCAGTTTTCCAAGCACCATTTATTGAAGAGGTAGTCTTTTCTCCAATGTATGTTCTTGGTGCCTTTGTCAAAGATCAGTTAGTTGGTTGTAAGTATGTGGGTTGATTTCTGTGTTCTCTATTCTGTTCCATTGGTCCAAGTATCTGTTTTTATGCCAGTATCATACTGTATTGATTATTTTAGCTTTGTAGTATAATTTGAAGTCAGGTAGTGTAATGCCTCCACTCTTATTTTTTTTGCTCCGGATTGCTTTGGCAGTTCAAGGTTTTTTGTTGTTCCATATGAATGTTAGAATTGTTTTTTCTGTTTCTGTGAAGAAGGTCATTGGTATTTTGATGGGGATTTCATTGAATCTGTAGATCACTTAGACATTTTCACAATGTCAATTATTTCAGTCCATAAACATGGAATGTCTTTCCATCTTTTTGTGTCTACTTTAATTTCTTTCAACAGTGATTTGTAGTTCTTGTTATAGGGGTATTTCATCTCCTTGGTTAAATTGATTCCTAGGTATTTTTTTGTGTGTGTGACTATTGTAAATGGGCTTGCTTTCTTGATTTATTTTTCTGCTAGTTTATTGTTGGAGTATACAAATGGTAGTGATTTTTGTGTGTTGATTTTGTATCCCGAAACTTTACTGAAATAATTCATAATATCTAAGACTTTTGGTAGAGTCTTTAGGTTTTTCTGTATATAGGATCATGTCATCTGCAAAGAGGGACAGTTTGATTTCATCTTTTCCAATCTGGATGCCCTTTATTTCTTCCTCTTGCCTGATTGCTCTGGCTAGTACTTCCAATACTATGTTAAATAGGAGTGGTGAGAGTGGGCATCCTTGTCCTGTTCCTGTTCTTAAGGAAAAGCTTTCAGCTTTTCCTCATTCAGGATGATATTGGCAGTTGGTTTGTTGTATATGGCTTTTGCTGTGTTGAGATATTTTCCTTCTGTACCTAATTTGCTGAGAATCTTTATCATGAAGGGATGTTGAATATTGTCAAATGCTTTTTCTGCTTCTATTAAGATAATCATATGGTTTTTGCCTTTGATTTTGTTGATGTGGCATGTCACATTTATTGGCTTGTGTATGTTGATCCATCCTTGCATCCCTGGGGTGAATCCCACTTGATCATGGTGTATAATGTTTTTGATGTGTTGCTGTATTCTGTTTGCTAATATTTTGTTGAGGACTTTTGTATCTATGTTCATCAAAGTTATTGGCTCATAGTTTTCTCTTTTTGTGGTATCTTTGTCTGGTTTTGGTATCAAGGTGATGCTGGCTCATAGAATGAGTTTGGAAGATGGCCTCTCTTTCATTTTTTTGGAATAGTTTGAAGAGAATTGGTATTAATTCCTCTTTGAAGGTTTGGTAGAATTTGGCACTAAAGTCAGGCACATGAAAAAATGCTCAACATCACTAAGCACCTGGGAAATGCAAATTAAAACTACATTGAGATATCATTTCACCCCAGTTAGACTGGCTATTATCAAAAAGACAGAGAATAATAAGTGCTGGTGGAGATGCAGAGAAAGGAGAATCCTCCTACACTGTTGGTGAGACTGTAAATTAGTACAGCCATTACGGAAAACAGTGTGGAGTTCTTCCAATAACTACAGACAGAATTACCATATGATCCAGCAATACCACTACTGCGTATATACTCAAAGGAATGGAAATCATCATGTTGAAGGGATACCTATAGTCCCATGTTTATTGCAGCTCTATTAACAATAGCCAAGAGTCGGAACCAACCTAAATGTCCACTGATGGATGACTGGATAAAGAAAATGTGGTGTATATACTCAATAGAATACTACTCTGCCATAAGAAAAGAATGAAATTCTGCCATTTGCAGCAACATGGATGAACTTAGAGAAAATTATGTTGAGTGAAATAAGCCAGGCACAGAGAGAGAAATACCACATGTTCTCACTCACATGTGGAAGCTAAAAAAAATAAAGAAAGATGCAACAATCACAAAATGAGAGAACATAACTAAGGTTACCAGAGGTGGGAAAGGGGGAGTGGGTGGGGAGTTAGAAATTGGTAAAGGGCCACAAAAAATGATTATATTGTATAATATCAGATATACCAATTATCTTGATTTGAGCATCACATATTGCACACAGGAACAATATTCAATGTTGTACCCCACAGATAGGTACAATCAATTGTGTTTCAATTAAAAAAAAGTACAGTTTTTTATAGCTCAATAAAATTATACCTCGATTTAAAAAAAGAAAAATATTTGTAAAGAAGTAATAGGGGTGTAGTTCACCAGCAAAAGCAACATTTAACATATACATTATCATATTATAAATATAATATATGAACAAATATAATTTTTATATTTATAAACATAAATATAACAATTAACATATACATTATTAAAGAGTCACACATGTCACCTGCCTTCTTTGGTTTTATAGAGTTGCTAGAATATTATCAAAGGAGAAGACTATTTTATAAAGGATATTATTATACCCTGGCCATCTAACACTTCAGTCTCTATTCTGTATAGAGGATCTGTACCATAATTGAAATGATAACAACAACAAAAAAAGAACAAACTTTGTCTTTTTAAAAAATATATAGAAGACCATCTCACTTTATCAGCACCGCACTCTACCGAGTGAGCCACGGGCCGGCCCCCATCTCACTTTAAATATCAGTATTTTCCTTCTGTCACTGCCTTGATAAAGCCTTGCATTTTGCTGCTTCTTCTCAATGTTTTCTTGTAAACTAAATTATTACTAAACAGGGAGTAGATTCATAGAAACCATGTAATACTATTACTACTGTTTTGGTTAAGTAGCTAATTTACAGAGTAATTTGGGGAAGGAAATTCTTGCATTTTATCATAAGTGAGGACTCAGAACCAAGCAATGTAGTGGTTAAAGTAAGGGTCTAAGCCAAACAGAGTGTTATGATTCTTTTTGTATTTCATATATTGTGCTTAATTTATCCATTATGAAAGTAAGCTCAGATTTCATTGGTCTCTTTATATAAAAAGAAAAAGAAAGAAAAAAAAGAACAAAGAACAAAAAAGAAAAGTCAATCAATATCAGTCAGAGTAAAAGAAAATATAGTTGTTCCTTGATACCCCCAGAGGATTTGTTCTGAGACACCCCACCTCCTTCAGAACCAAAGTCTTCTGATGCTCAAGTCCTAATGATATGGTGTTTGGATATAGCATGTACACATCCTCCCATATACTTTAAATCATCTTTTTATTATGTATAATACCTGATATAATATAAATGCTATGTAAATAACAGGGTACTTCAAAAAGTTTGTGGAAAAATAGAATTAAAAGATAATACAGGGGCTGGCCCGGTGGCGCACTGCTACAGTGCACCACTTGGGAGCCCAGCGGCGCTCCCGCCGAGGGTTCGGATCCCACATACAGACCAGCCACTCACTGGCTGAGCAAGGCGCGGGCGCAGCACTGAGGGTTGCGATCCCGTTGCCGGTCCCGGTCCGGTACGGGCGTGACACTGAGGGTTGCGATCCATTGCCGGTCACGAAAAAAAAAAAAAAAAAAAGATAATACAAATCCTTCCATAGACTTTTTGAAATACGCTCGTAGTTGTTATACTGTACTGTTTTTTTGTTTGTATTATTTTTTATTGTTGTATTGTTATTTTGTACTTTTGAATATTTTTGATTTGTGGTTGGTTGAATTTGAGGATGCAGAACCCATGGATATAGAGGAACAACTAATGAATTTATGGCAAGGTACAGTGACACTACTTGGACAACTCTACACTAACACGTAGCAGTGTACAAAAGATATACAAATTTGTTAGCATTTTCTCACTGCAAACTATTACAAAATTACAAAGAAGCAGACACTAGGGATGGTTTTTTCTTTCTATGTATAATGACACTTCAGAGATACTTAAACTTAATTTAAAAGCTCTGCACAGATTTGTCTATGATGAGCCTGCAGGGCTAATAGTCCTTAGTTTTTAAAAAATATTCTCGATTATAACACGAAACACATCAGATTAGCCATTTGGGTTTTTATATTTTGAGGGAAAGACTGTGACCAGCTGGCAATTTGGGTTCGAAATAATAATGGCAAAACAAGTGGCCTGTGCTGAAAATTGTTAAGAATATCTCTTGATGGAAAACCACCTAGGTCTATAGTTGTATAATTTAAACAAGTAAGAAAAATTAGGAGGAAGTAGGTTTTTACTAAAGATTTTGTTTGGTTCTTAGAAGTTATAGCAATCCCTGATGAATGCTTCAGTAGTAACTTATTTTTCTGAATTAATTCTGCAAAACACTGCCACATGTTCCCGTCACTTCCCTTACTCCATGAATCCTCTATTTACATGACTGCGATTAAACCTGGAAGACCTATGAAGTCTTATGGGCATCTTTCCATGTCAAAGCAGAATAGCTATGTAGTATTGTCAGATTTTAGCATAATCCCTGTAAGTATTTTTCTCCTGAAAGATGTTTGGTTTGTTTTACCATTAAAAAAAAAATTTATTTTATTTTGTCAATACACAATGTGGTTGATTATTGTGGCCCATTACTGAAACATCCCTCCCTCCGTCCTCTTCCCCCTCCCTCCCAACAATGTCCTTTCTGTTTGCTTGTATCAACTTCAAGGAATTGTAATTGTTGTGTCTTCTCCCCCCCCTCCCCAGGTTATTTGTGTATTTATTTATTTATTTTTAGCTCCCACAAATAAGTGAGAACATGTGATATTTCTCTTTGTATACCTGACTTGTTTCACAAAGTGAGAACATGTGATATTTCTCTTTGTATACCTGACTTGTTTCACATAAATAATTCTCTCTAGGTCCATCCATGTTGTTGCAAATGGCAGTATTTCATTCTTTTTTAGAGCTGAGTAGAATTCCATTGTGTAGATATACCACATTTTCTGTATCCACTCATCTGATGATGGACATTTGGGCTGGTTCTAACCTTTAGCTATTGTAAATAGTGCTGCAATGAACATTGGAGAACAGGTATACCTCTGACTTGATGATTTCCATTACTCTGGGTTTATTCCCAGCAGTGGAATAGCTGGGTCATATGGTAGATCTATCTGCAATTGTTTGAGGAACCTCCATACCATTTTCCATTTTCTGAAATTATAAAGAGTACACCCATATATATGTATCTATGTACCCTTATATTCAAGAACTTTCACAATCCTTCACTGTGTCACTGCTCTTCAGCATCAATTGCCAAACTTTCTATGACTTTTGTACTTCTTTGCCTTTTGTCAATTTTTGTTCAGTCTGGATCCTCTGCCTTTTTCTCCTTCCTAACTAACCCTGTAAGCCCTACATTGCTTCAGGTGCCACATAAGCCATATCAACATCAAACCTTTCCTGACATTCTGTCCATACATATCATATATATGCTTCTTTTGTGCTTGAAGTTGTCTGTGCCAGTGATCACCAAGGTGTAAGGGCAGGGGAAAGGATGCCCAGGATGTTCCATTGCAGTGCAGGAAGAAAATATTTTCAAATATTTTGTTTTGTTTTAACATTTATTTGTACATATTTGTGGGGTACAGTGTGTTGTTTCAATACATGCATATGCTGCACAGTGATTCACTTAGGGTAGACAGCATAGTTTTGTACCCGATAGTACATTACTTTGCCTTTTCCCTCTCTCCATTCCCTCCCAGCCTCTAGTAACCATTATTCTACTTTCTTTCTGTGAGAACCACTAATATTTATAAATATTTTTATCTCACTTATATAAAAATTTTTTTCTTGCATTTTAATTTTTTATTGAATCATAATTGACTATACATATTTTTGGGATTCAATGTTGACATAAGTTGATCAAATCAATATTACTAGTGTGTATATTGTTACAAATTGTACTTACATAAAGCATAAAATTTATTTTTTGTATATGTTTTATAATGTACATGATAAATTAGTACCCAAATAGAAGACATAAAATAATTAAAATACATATATTGAGGGGATGCATGTCCAAAATGTTTTACTGGTGGGATACACACCAGAAAGTTAGGAGACCACTGATCTTTGCTATTAATCACACATCTCAAATTGTCAGGTCTGTTTCCTCATTTATAAAGTTAAGTCTAGGATTGGATTTGATAATTTCTAAGGTCTTTTTTTTTTTTTAACTTAAATGCTTATTGAGTTGAAAAAATTTATTTTGAAAAACTTTAAGTATACAGAAAAGTTGCAAGTGTAGTGCAATCAGCTTCCAGATGTCATTCACATAGTTTTATCCATTGTTAATATTTTGCCATCTTTTCCCTTGGCTTCTTAAATACACATATATGTACATATTACTGAACCATTTGCTAGTAAACTGCAAAGGTTGTGACCATTTACCCTAAATACTTGAGGATGTGTCTCTTAAGAACAAAGACATTCTCTTATATAACCACAGTATATTGATCAAATTCATTATTCTTATTTAACAGTCTATATTCAAATCTTGCTTATTGTCTCAGTATTACCTTTATAGCAGTTTTTTTCTCCAGTCCAAGGATTGAGGGATAGGAATTTCATTGCCATGTCTCTTTAGTTTTCTTTAGTAGAGCAGTTTTTTTAACTTTTCTTTGTCTTTCATGACACCGTCATATTTGAAGAGTGTAGCCTCTTAATTTTATATAATGCCTCATTTGGGTTTGCATAACTATTTCCATTGTACCTTGATTTTTTTACTTTGTTATAGGTTAATTCTGTGTGTGTACACAAGTGTGCACCTATGTGCTATGGATTTATGTTGAGTCCGCTTTTCCAAACTAGATTGTAAATTCCTCGTAGACAGAGATGATTCATCCTGTTAATTTTTATTCCTCATACTTCCAAGCACATATAATACTTATCCTATAATAAAAATTAAATATATTTATAAGTCAAAAGTTCTTACATATTCTGTAGGTTAAGGCAACGGTTTAAAACATAGAGAAGGACATATCAAATTACTCTCAGTAATTAAAGAAGTCAGAGAAAGCCCTGGTAACAATAGATGCATTATGTTTTATTGTAGTGAGTCTTGAAGGAAATTGGGTACTACAAAGTATAATATAATATGGAGCATGCACAGAACACTGTGAATCCTGTACTAATTGACATGTGTTATTTCTTTTCATCATTCGTCTGAGGAAACCGTTTGCTATAATGTTTGGCCTCTTTTCCATGTACAGAATTCCAAAATAGCACTTCCATTTGACCTGGTATTTTAGGAGGCAGTGAAATTAGCATGAAAGATCTTTGACTTTTTAAATTATCTTTCTCAAGATTGGAAATATCTTAGGTTGTCAAGAAAAGGTTGTTTATTATACTTATCTTTTTATTATCAAATAAGCATAGTTATAAGAAAGTGACTCATCCAAAGTTTTAAAGGCGAATACAACTAAGAAATTTTTGTCTAGTAGTCAGCATCTGAAAAGATGCATTGTGGCCTTTTAGAGGCTCTGATTTCACTGAACCCTATTAGGTATTTGTAAAAATCCATAGTAGGCTTGAACTTATTATTTAGGATTACTTATCCTAAATAATACTAATCCTAAATAAATCTGTGGGGTTTCAAGAACTCTTAAAGCATTGTTTTCTCTTTTTGGGAGGACAAACATTTAATGTACAGGTTTTCTTAGTATTGACTTTCGTACCGATCATCTGGGCCAATTGTTATCTCAGTTGATTATCTCTGAAGGCCTATTCTAACTCTACATTTATCTGAACTTACTGAATAACTTTTCATTACTCAGAACATATTTTAAGGAAGAGATTCTTGGGGGTAATGGCTGACATCCTCCATATTGTGGTTTGTCTGTGTGTATGTGCCTGTGGATAACTTGGCAATTGCTTCCTCAGTGAAATAACAAGCCAGTGTGGTTCAGCCAAAGTTTAGAGGAATGAAATAACTGAAGTGGGAGTTTTTTGCATAATGCTGAGTGATACTATCCTTGGTTCTTTCTTGTTGAATTGCTCAGGCAGTAGATAGTGTTTCATTGCCCTGGTAGGTATTAAAAACAAAACAAAATAAAACAAACAAAGAAAACCCAACAACAACCAACAAATAGGAAATGCCAGGTATTTCACATGATCTGCTTTCTTGCCATAGTATAAAGCCAAGAACTCTTCCTGTAACTCAAAAATGTATGCTTAGATCAGAATCTGATTTAGAGAATGAAAAACAACATCTTGTCTATTTTTTTCTGGGATCAAGTTTAATAGAAAACTGGTGATGCACTATTTTTTTCACAGACATGGCTTGAGAATATCTTATATGCTTGTCAATTTTTTAAAAAATAGGATTCTTTGGGGCTTATTTCTACTGCAGCAGGAAGAGGCACTGTGATTCACCAAATTGTGTGGAATTAAAGGCATGATCAAGGAACAGGCCATGGAAAATCATGGCCCTGCAGTATTAAAAGTACTTTGATCTTCTGTCTTGACACGTTGAATTTATCTTTAATTATATGTGATGACATTTGATTACTGTACACTTAGACTACTATAATGTGGTTTGTAAAATGTAGTTTGTAGTATATAATAACTTCAACAACCATTTTCTTGTAGTTATGAGTTTGCAGAGAAATGTTTTAGTTTTAAGGAAAAACTATTAGACTTTTGAATTAGCAGACATTTAAAATGTATAATATTCAGCAGTCAGGCAAAGTATGATTCCTGTACAATAAGGATTATGAGGGGGTTTTTGGGACCCATTGTCTCACTTTACTAGAGGTAACAGAATTATATGTGGTAGTTTCCAAATCTATCCACTAACTGGCTGCTTTCCTGCAGGTAAATCACTTAAATTCTCTGAAACTTTGAAAAATGAGAGCCTAAGACTAGATGATATCAAAGGTTTCAATTTTGAAATTTGATAATTCTGCTATCCTATGATATCTGTGACAGACATAATACAGAATAAAATAGAAATTCCTGACACATTTTCTGAAAGAAAGATATTTTTAAAATATTGTGTGAGTTAATGGTTTTTGACCTTACATTTTAATATGGAACTGAGAACTTAAAAAAAAATACACAGTGACTTTTTCATCTTGTGGGGAGAGGTAGTGGTTTGGTGGGCAATCCCACTATAGGCCACAATTGTACAGAGAACTTTCATTTGGAATTTCCTGTGTTATGCCAGTACCTTAGCCTTGAGGATATGATGTTTGTCTTTGGCATTGTGTGCTTTGCTTGCAATTACATGCTCAGCTTTGGATTTTTCTCCATTTAGGCAGTTATATGCCCCACCTATGAAAGGTCCTTAAGAGTTTGAGCCTGATCCTAATTCTCTATGGAAAATTATAAAATTATTCTTTCTTTTCAAATGGTAGCTAGATATAGTGATTTGACCTTTAACACCATTTAATCAATTTTGCCGATGTTCCTAATGGGACAGTCAGGCAAAAAAAACAAAAACAAACAAATTAACAAAATCCTACAAACCCAGTGTCTGTTTACAGAGTATCATTAGGGAGCATAATATTCTATGTGTTTTAATCCTGAATTTTGCCTGAAAAATGCCATATAGCCAGTTTTTTACATGCTAGGGAGCTGGCTTTTATTGTAAAAAATCTGTCCCACACAATTATGGGGTATAATTCTTTACTGCCTAAGAACTAAACAGTGGTGCTTTGATTTGAGTTTGTTTTCAAGAGAGTCATAGTGTGTTTTATCTGTAAGTACTTTGGGTTTTTTTGAATTAAAAGCATACAAATATGTATAGTTTGTGGTAGGTAGGTGACAGAGTGAAAAGCAAAACCAGAAAGGTATGATCCTACTGCTGCATATCAAGCTACTCTCCTTTTTTGCTCACAGACTATTGCTGAGTTAAGATTTTAGCATTTATTTCTTTTTTAGGGAAGATGGCAGGGTGAAGCCTTACTAGAAACCATTTCAAGATAGTTTAATCTAGAGTATATATTAATGGAGAAGAAAAGTAGTACAGATAAGTAAAAATATTAGTTAACTATTGCTCTTTATTGGTATGAGAAGCATGGGGAAAAGCAGTTGGGAATAGGAGATGGGCACTTAAATCTGGAAAATCCATTTTTGGTGTCTTTTTTTTCCCTCCTCTGCAGCTTGGGCAGGATTCCTTGAGATGAAGCCTCAGGCAGAAAGATGGTGGGAGAAACAGAGAGCAGATGACAGAGTTTAAGACAGTAGCACCTGTGGGTTCTCTCTCTTGTTCCATACAGCTGGTGAATCTGAAGTGAATTTTCAGTAAAATTTCAGATTGGGTGATTTCACAGAATATCATCCTAAGTACTAGGTTGTTAAGTACTCAGAAGGGAAAATGATGAGCTCTAGGAGCCAGCCTGAGTTTATGAAAAAATGTTATGGTAGATTAACCTAATTTCATTCTTCTTTGGAAAGATATTAGATTGTTGATCACATCATGTAAGTGTCTGAATTTTATGAAGTTTTTTGACATAGTCCGTTATGATATCACTGCGGACAAGATGGATGAGAGTGATACAGTATAATAATATAGTTATGTTGATCTGTAACTGGTTGAACAACCATCTGAAAGAATGTTATTTAATGGCTCTATGTTAACCTGGAGGAAGGACTCTGGGATACCACAGGAATCTGTCTTCAGCTTCATGTTATGTATTACGTAAACAAAGTGTTAAAAGAAAATATTGCTGGCATACTGATCAAATTCATAGATAATACACAGTTAGGGAAGGATGGCTAAATTATTAGGTGTTAAAGGCAGGAATCAAAAAAGGTCTAAACATACTGGGATGATGGACTCAACCAACAAGTTAAAATTTATTGAGGACAAGTTCATAACGTAATATATTATGCTCTGTATTACAGAATAGGAGAGAAATGGCTTAGATATAGGGGTAGAAAAAAGAAGACATTATTAAATTGAGCGAAAACTTAGTAAGAGCAACTTTGTTATGTTCTTTCCAAAAATCCATTATAATCTTAGGCTACATTAATAGAAGGTTTAGAACAGGTTGTGATAGTCCTGCTTTATTCCACTTGCATTGGACTATTCTGTTCTGATTATCACACTTTACGAGTGATAAGTTTCAAGCACATCCAGAAGAAAATGGCTAAAATAATAAAATTTTTCATGTAACCAAAGAAAGAAGGGATGTTTAGCTTAAATGGGTCATAATAGCTATCTCCTAATATTTGATGGGCAGCTCTGTGGAAAGGAGGTTAGAATGAAACTGTTAGGCTCAAGAAGGCAAATGACAACCAATTGTTAGATGTTACATGGAGATAGATTTTGGCTCCATATAAAGAAGAGTTCCCTGGTCCTTAGAGCTGTCCAAAAAATGGAATGGACTGCGCTGGGAATTAAGTAATGAATATTCCAGGGTATTGCTGAACTTCTTTCTGGGCATATGGTAATAGAAGAAATTTATTCATCAGATGGGGAGTAAAACTAGTTGACTTCTAAGATTCAGCCTGACTCTTTTTGGTGGCGTGCTCCCTGCTTGTTTACAACCAATCTTACTCCCTGTCATATGGCTAAGAAGTGGAGAATAATAAAGATGAATCATCTGTATATGTTATTATCAAAACATGCCTGTTGCTTTTGCAATGAGCTTTATTCTTGTCTACTCGCTCCTAAAATACCTTTCTGAAGTTAAAAGGACTTAACGTAGGAGTTTAGAAGGGAAAATAATGTTGTTTCCAAGAAACATTATTTATATTTGACACATTTTGATTAACACCCAAAACAAGGTGATAATATTGCAGCTATAAGAAGATAGAGCTATGAAATGAATATATGCAGACACATCAGAATAATGAAGTACATTGGTTTGTTCACTCTTTTGTCCTTTTAATCATTCAGTAATTTATAAATATTTTTGGCTACCTGGTAAATGCCAGTCACTCTGACAGGTGCTAGGAAGTTGATGTATACTACAATTTCTCATAACATTTACTAAGAAATCTGTTAATAGGTGGTGTTTCTTATAATCTGCCAAGAAAAATTTTTTTAAAAAAACAAATATCACTATTTTTTATGATGTAAACTATAAGGAAAAGTATAAAAGAAGCCCTGGAAAATCTTGATTCCAACTCTGTATGTTAACAATTGCATGTATTCATACTAAAGTCACACCTTTATGTACATTTTCAGTATTAATATTGCTTTGAAACTGCATTCTGAGACAGAATTTGGTTTTTCAGGGTTATCTTCTATTAGTATCAGATTTTTCTATACTTTGTTCCTTTTCTTTTTTGGACTGTCGTTAATTTTCATGTTGCTCTTTAAAAGGAAAAATAAAATATTGTGTAAGGAGTCTAAAAATACACACTAAGCACTATTTTTTTTTTTCAGGAAAAAAAAGTCACTCTTGCCCTTTTGGCTAAATATGTTTTTAGCCAGTTTTAATTTTAATGTGTAACATTGCTAGATAGACAAGAATGATCTTGAAAAAGAAACCTTTTGAAATATTAAGCCAACAAAGGCATGGCCTGCAGGATAAGTAAATAGTTGGATATATTCACTGGTTATATGGCCAAGTTTTATCTTTAACTTATTTTAATATAAGATGGTTACTGTCTCTCTCCCATCTTAAAAGTACACCGTATTTATGGTAGCTTACAAATTATTATCAAACACAGATAGGGTAAGTTAGTAGTATTTATAATTAGCAATATAGTTTTTACAATTAGCAATATAAAATGAGAAGTCAGTGCTCCACTGTGTGACTATAACCAAGCAGGGATTAAGGCAGGGAGGGGTCCTTGCTGGTTGATTTTCAGGTCTTATCTAACCCCGTCTAAGACTGTTGCTACAGCTGTGTTGTCTTTCTCTGGTTTTCCAAACTTCTTTGGCAAAATGTTAGCTCCTGCCCATCAATCTTCTCATCTTCAACTGATGGTCTTTTCAGACATTTCTCATAGTCATCTCAAGAGTGCAGAGAAACGGAAGAGATATTTGTATACTCATGTTTCTAGCAGTGTTATTCACAATAATGTAAAGGTGGAATCAACCCAACTTCCATCAATGGAATAGATAAAAAAAAGTGGTATGTAAATATAATGGGTTATTATTCAGCCGTAAAAAGGAGGGAAATTCTGACACATACTACAACATGGATGAAACTTGAGGACGTTCACTTAAGGAGTGAAATAACAAGAAGACAAATAGCATATGATTCCACTTTGAATGTAGAGTAGTGAAACTCATAGAAACAGAAAGTAGAATGGTGTTTGCAGGGGGTCAGAGGGAGAGGGAAATGGAGAGTTGTTTAATATGTATAGAGTTTCAATTTTGCAAGATGACAAAGTTCTAGAGACTAGTTTGCACAACAATGTGAATATATTTAACACTGCTGCACTGTGTACTTAAAATGGTTAAGATGGTAAATTTTATGTTATGTGTATATTATTATAATTAAAAAAAGAATTTTCAAAAATATTTCAAAAGACTAGCTAAATAAAAGCATTCCCTTTACATTAAAAAAAAAAAGAAAAAATACAGAGAAATTAAAATACAGCCCTCCACCAAAACAGACTGCTTACCAGTATGGGCTTTAATCTTCAAGTTTTGGGCTGTAGGATAAACTCACAAAAGGATATAACTAAGTCACTTACTCCACATGTCCAAAACTAAACTTAGGCTCCTTTCCTCACAAATTTGTCCTTGTTTCCTCCATCCAGAGTTAGAAATATGTATGTCGGGCCGGCCCCATGGCGCACTTGGGAGAGTGCAACGCTGGGAGCGCAGCGGCACTCCCAACGTGGGTTCGGATCCTATATAGGGATGGCTGGTGCGCTCACTGGCTGAGCGCGGTACGGGCGACACCAAGCCAAGGGTTGCGATCCCCTTACCGGTCAAAAAAAAAAAAAAAAAAAAAAAAAAAAAAGAAATACGTATGTCAACTCACACTTCTTTTTTTCCTTTACCCTCCAGATACCAACTGGTGGCCAAGTCCTGCTGGTTATATATTCTTCACCTTTGTTTTACCTGCCTTCTCTACTTTACTGGTATAATTTATTCATTCAAGAAATACTTAGGCACTACTATGTGTCAGACTCTGTTCTAGTTGACTGAGATGTTTCAATGAACAAAACAAAGACCCCTGCTCTCATGAACCTTTTGGGGAAGATAGACAATCAAGCCTTAGTTTAGGCCTTTTTAGTCACTTCCTAAGTTATGACAGTATGCCTTGATCTCCTTGCCTCTAGTTCTGTCTCCATCCCCTTCTTTATACCCCATTCTTTCCCTATTGTCCATTATCAAAGTGTTCTTTAAAACAAACAGCACACACACATGCAAGTAGAAAAACACAAAGAAAATATTATTCTGTAATTGAAAATTTGTCAGATACTCCCAGTTGTCTCTCCCAGTCCACACTCTTTTTCATGATTTACCATCTCTATTTCTCCAGTCTCATCTCTATTCCCTTTCTATCTTCTGCTTCTGCCTTACTGAATTATTTAGTGACTCTCATGCTATCTTATGCCTCTTCTTTCTTTCTGAAATACATTGTATTTTGCTATTTTTTTCTTTCTCTGCCTCTATCATAAGCTTCTTTTTTTGTTTGTTTTAAAATTTTTATTGAATCATAATTGAGTATACACATTTTTGGGATTCAGCATTGACATACGTTGATCAAATCAACATCACTAGTATATATATTGTTACAAATTGTACTTATTCTTTATGCCCCCTGTCCAATCACTCCCCATCCCTTTCTCCCTCCCCTCTCCCACCCTGACAAGTCTAGATTTCCTCTCTCTCCCTGAAATAGTAATGGTCACTCCACTGATTCTTCACCCAGATGATCTAACCAATGCTGAGAGGTGAGTCCAGGTCCCCCAATATTATCATAGAGCAGATGCTTCTTCTGTCACCCTGGAATGGGCCCTGTGGAGAGAGACATCCTCCTCCCTTTCCCTGTCTCTGCTGGTGGCTCTCCCTGTGTCAAAGTACTCCAGCGGCTGGCTGACCATCTGTGTTGTGGCTGCAACGTCCAGCTACCCACATGGAGGCGACATCCTCGGCATGCTCCTTGGTGCTGGCGGTGCCTCATAAGCTTCTTAAGGGCAAATATTATTTCTAATCATCTCTATCCCCAGACTCGAGCATAATGTGTGACACAGAGTTGTACCAAACAAATGCTTGTTAAAAGGTTATTACTGTTTTTTGCTTTAAACTGTCAATCATCTTTAAAGGAATTAAATAAATGAGGAAAAAAACCTTTTATATTTAATTTAATGATTACTATTTACATTTAAATTTATTTTATAAATTTATTAAATTAAAATTAAAGTAATATTAAATAAAAAATAATTTATAAATAATATAAATTAAACCAAATAATTTTGCTGTATTTTATTTTTAATTGACACGTAATTATTGACAATTTTTATGGGGTACAGTGTGATGTTTCCATACATGTGTATACATTGTATGCCGATCAAATCAGAAGGTATTTAGCATATTCCACACCTCAAACATTTATCATTTCTTTGTGGTAAAAACATTCAAAATCCTCTCTTCTAGTTATTTTGAGATATGTAATACAATATTCTTAACTCTAGTCACTCTGCTGTACGCTAGAACTTATTCCTCTTATCTAACTGTAATTTTGTACCCATTGACCAATCTCTCCCCAGTCCCCCTCTACTCTGCCCTCCCCAGTTCTTAGTAACCAATATTCTACTTTGTACTTCTATGAGATAAGCTTTTTCAGATTTTACAAGTGAGTGAGATTATGTGGAATTTATCTTTCTGTGCCTGGTTTATTTCACTTAACCATGTTCTTCAGGTTCATCCATGTTGCTGCAAATGACAGGATTTCATACTATTTTATGGCTTAATAGTATTCCAAGGTGTATATATTACCATGTTTTCTTTATCTATTTATCCATTGATAGACACTTAGGTTGATTCCATAAATAGCCATTGTGAATAGTGCTATGATAAATGTGGGAGTGTAAATATCTCTTTGACATACTGACTTCCTTTCCTTTGGAGTTATACCCTGTTGTGGAATTGTTTGATCATATGGTATTTCTATTTTTAATGTTTTGAGGAATTTCCATATTGTTTCCCATAATGGCTATACTAATTTGTATTCCCTCCAACAGTGTACAAGGTTTCCTGTTTCTTCACATCCATGCCAGCATTTGTTATTTTTCGTCTTTTAGATAATAGCCATTCTAACTAGAGTGAGATGATATCTCATTGTGGTTTTGATTTGGACTTCCCTGATAATTAGTGATGATGAACATTTTTTTCATACGTCCGTTGGCCATTTGTGTGTCTTCTTGCGAGAAATGTCTATTCAGGTCTTTTGCCAATTTTTAAATCAGATTATTATTATTATTTTAATTTTTATTTTATGTACATGTATCTATGGGGTACAGAGTTGACTATCAGTATTTGTGTATAGTATGTAATGATTAAATCAATATTATTAGCATATTCATGATTACAAATTGTAATTACTTTTCATGTTCCTTGCCTAATTACTCCCTATACCCCTCCCTATCCCCCTTTCCCACCTCTAGTAACTAGGTCTGTTCTCTCCTTCTGAAAGTTCAACGTTTTTTTTTTTTTTTTTTTTTCCTTTTTGTCTTTTTTCGTGACCGGCAACGGATCGCAACCCCCAGTGTCGCACCTGTACCGGACCGGGACCGGCATCGGGATCGCAACCCTTGGTGTTGCGCCCTCACGTCACTCAGCCAGTGAGCGGCCAGTCTGTATGTGGGATCCGAACCCTCGGCGGGAGCGCCGCTGCACTCCCAAGTGGCGCACTGTAGCAGTGCGCCACCGGGCCGGCCCAAAATTTCAACGTTTTATTATGGATTTTCTTTCTTTGTTTCTTAGCTCCCACTTATGAGTGAGAACATGTGGTATTTCTCTTTCTGTGCCTGGCTTATTCCACTTAACATAATTTTCTCCAAGCTCATCCATGTTGCTGTGAATGCAGAATTTCATTCTTTTTTATGGCTGAGTAGTATTCCATTGTGTATAAAAGCAGAAGCTTTATACTACATGACTTTAAATTATACTATAAAGCTATAGTAACTAAAACAGCATGATACTGGCATAAAAACAGACACATGGTCCAGGAGAACAGAATAGAGAACCCAGAAATCAACCCAGGTACTTACAGCCAGCTGATCTTTGACAAAGGTGCCAAGAACATACGTTGGGGAAAAGACAGCCTTTTCAGTAAATGGTGGGAAAACTGGATATCTACATGTAGAAGAATGAAACTAGACCTGTACCTCTCACTATATACCAAAATCAATTCAAAATGGATTAAAGACTTAAGTATAAGACCTGAAACTATAAAACTCCTAGAAGAAAACAGGGGAAATGCTTTCTGATGTAGGACTTGGCAAAGACTTTATGAGTAGGACCTCAAAGCACAAGCAACAAAAGAAAAAATAAACAAGTGGGATTATATCAGACTAAAACCTTCTGAACAACAAAGGAAATAATCAACAGAGTGAAAAGTCAACCTACAGAACAGGAGAAAATATTTGCAAATCATACATCCAACAAGGGATTAATATCCAGAATATACAAGAACTCAAACAATTTCACAGTAAAAAAACAAACAATTCAATTAAAAAATGGGCAAAGGAGCTGAATACACATTTTTCAAAGGAAGACATACAAATGCTCAGCATGACTAATCATCAGGGAAATACAAATCAGAACCACATTGAGTTATCATATCCCAGCTAGACTGGCTATTAACAAAAAGACTGAGAATAACAAATGCTGTTGGTGGGATTGTAAATTAGTTCAGCCATTATGTAAAACTATATGGAGGTTTCTCAGACAACTACAGATAAAAATACCATACGATCCAGCAATCCCACTTCTGGGTATATATCCAAAGAAATGGAAATCATCAAGTCAAAGGGATACCTGCACTCCCATGTTCATTACAGCTCTATTTACAATAGCCAAGATATGGAACCAGCCTAAATGTCCATCAATGGATGATTGAAAAATGAGGTATATGTAGATTATTTATTTTTATGCTATTGAGTTGTTGGAGTACCTTATATATTCTGGATATTAAGCCCTTGTCAGAAGCATAGTTTGCAAATATTTTGTTCCATTCTGTATGTTGTGTCTTCACTCTGTTTTTTCTTTGTTGTTCAGAAGCTTTTCAGTTTGATGTAATCCAGTTTGTCTATTTTCACTTTTGTTGCCTGTGCTTTTGAGTTTTCATTCAAAAATCCTTGCCCAGACCAATGTAATGAAACATTTCCCCCAAGTTTTCCTGTAGTGGTTTTATAGTTTTGGCTCTTATATTTATTTAAGTCTTTAATCCATTTTGAGTTGATATTTGTATGTTGAATGATAGGGGTTTAGTTTCATTTTTCTGCATTTTTCTGGATATCCAGTTTTCTCAGCACCATGTATAGAACAAACTGTCCTTTCCCCACTCTATATTCTTGGCACCTTTGTCAAAAATTGTTGGCTGTGAGTGTGTAGATTTATTTCTGTATTCTGTATTCTGTTCTGTTGGTTTAAGAGTCTATTTTTATGCCAATGCAAAGCTTTTTGGTCACTATAGTTTTGTTGTATAGTTTTTTTTATAGTGTCTCCAATGTTTACTTAAAAAATGTTTGCATATTTAAGATAGATGCAATTCTTTTTTTCAAATATTTTCCATCTGAAGTTGGTTGAATCCACAGATTGGGAACCCACAGAGATGGAAGACTGACTATATATCCTTTATGAAAGAATCTAGTGATGTTTCCAACTGATTCCTAATGTAGGTTTGGGTTATAGTTGAGTTTGCACATAATTTCGGAACTAAATAAACAATTATGTGCTTGCTTTCCAAATAAGGACTACTGGTTGTGATTGATAAGATCTGGATTTTTTTTTAACTTTTCAATATACATTGTAGTTGATTTTCGTGTCTCTTTACCTGTTCCTCTTTCCCCCACCTGTTCCCTCCCCAACTACATCATATCCATTCACTTGTCTTAACAAGTTCAGGGAATTATTGTGATTGTTATGTCTTCTTTCCCCCTCACCATTTATTTGTTTGTATATTTATTTATTTATTTATTTTTAGCTCCCTCAAGTAACTGAGAACATGTGGTATTTCTCTTTCTGTGCCTGACTTGTTTCACTTAATATAATTTTCTCTAAGTCCATCCATGTTGTTGCAAATGGCAGTATTTCATTCTTTTTTTATAGCAGAGTAATATTCCATTGTGTAGATATACCACAGTTTCCTTATCCACTCATCTGTACTTCCTTTCCAGATGGACATTTGGGCTGGTTCCAACTCTTGGCTATGTAAACAGTGCTGCAATCAACATAGAGTACACATATCCCTTCGGCATGATGATTTCCATTCCTCTGGGTATATTCCCAGCAGTGGAATAGCTGGGTCATATGGTAGATCTATCTGTAATTGTTTGAGGAACATCTGTACCGTTTTCTATAAAGGCTGCACCATTTTACAGTCCCACCAACAGTCTATGGGAGTTCCTTTTTCTCTGCAACCTTGTCAGCATTTATCATTCTCAGTTTTTTTGGATATTAGCCATCCTAACTGGAGTGAGATGGTATCTCAGAGTGGTTTTGATTTGCATTTCCTGAATGCTGAATTATGTTAAGCATTTTTTCATGTGTCTTTTGGCCATTTTTATATCTTCTTTTGAGAAATGCCTATTCAGCTCCTTTGCCCATTTTTAAATTGGGTTATTTGCTTTTTGCTGTAAAGCTGTTTGAGTTCCTCGTATATTATGGAAATTAATCCTTTGTCAGATGTATATTTTGCAAATATTTTCTGTTGGAGTATAGAAATGCTACTGATTTTTGTGTGCTGATTTTGTATCCTGCAACTTTGCTGAAATCATTTATCAACTCCAAGAGTTTTTTTGTAGAGAATTTAGGCTCTTCATTGTACAGGATCATATCATCCACAAACAGGGACAGTTTGACTTCATCTTTTACAATCTGGATGCCCTTTATTTCCTTTTCTTCTCTTCTCTTCACTTGCTCTGGCTAGTACTTCCAACACTGTGTTGAATAGGAGTAGTGAGAGTGGACATCCTTGTCTAGTTCCTGTTCTTAAAGGAAAAGCTTTCGGGTTTTCCCTGTTCAGGATGATATTGGCAGTGGGCTTATAATATATGGCTTTAATTGTGTTGAGATACTTTCCATCTATACCTAACTTGTAGAGAGTCTTTATCATGAATGAATGTTGAATTTTGTCAGATGCTTTTTCATTGTCTATATAGATGATCATATAGTCTTTGTCTTTGATTTTATTGATGTGGTGTACCACATTTATTGATTTGCATATGTTGAACCAACCTTGCAACCCTGGGATGAATCTCACTGGATCATGGTGTGTAACTTTGTGTATGTGTTGCTGTATTCTGTTAGCTAGTATTTTATTGAGGATTTTTGCATCTATATTCATCAAGGATATTGGCCTGTAGTTTTCTTTTTTTGTTGTATCGTCATCTGGTTTTGGTATCAAGGTGATGTTTGCTTCATAGAATGAGTTTGGGAGAATGGCCTCTGTTTCAATCTTTTGGAATAGTTTGTAGAGAATTGGTATTAATTCCTCTTTGAAGATTTGGTAGAACTCTGCAGTGAATCTGTCTGGTCCTGGGCTTCTCTTTGTTGGGAGACTTCTGATAACAACTTCAATCTCTTTTATTGTTATTGATCTGTTCTGATTTTCTCTATCTTCTTGGCTCAGTTTTGGTAGATTGTATGTGTCCAGAAATTTATCCATTTCCTCCAGATTTTCAAATTTGTTGGCCTACAGTTGTTTATATTAGTCTCTAATGGTTCATTGTATTTCTGAGGTATCAGTTGTAAGATCACCTTTTTCAGTTCTAATTTGTGTTCTTTGGGTCTTCTCTCTTCTTTTCTTCGTTAGCTGTGCTAAATGTTTGTCAATTTTATTTATCTTTTCAAAAAACCAACTTTTTGTTTCATTGATCTTTTGTATCATTTTTCAGGTTTCTATTTCATTTAGTTCTGCTCTGGTCTTAAGTATTTCCTTCCATCTACTAATTTTGGGTTTGAATTATTCTTGTTTTTCTAGTTCTTTAAGGTGAATTGTTAGGTTGTTTACTCGCCGTCTTTCCATTCTTCTGAAGTAAGCATTTAATGTGATAAATTTCCCCCTTAGTACTGCTTTTGCAGTATCCCACAGGTTTTCGTATGATATGTCATTATTTTCATTAGTTTCAAGAAATTTTTTGATTTCCTGTTTAATTTCTTCTTGGGCCCATATGTCATTAAATAGAATAGTGCTTAATTTCCATGTGTTTGTATACTTTCCAGAGTTTCATTTGTTATTGATTTCTAATTTTAATTCATTGTGATCTGAAAAAATATATGGAATAATTCCAATTTTTTTTGAATTTGTTGATTCTTGAGTTGTGTAACATGTGGTCTATCTTGGAGAATTTTCCATGTGCTGATGAGAAGAATGAATATTTTGAGGTTGTTGGATGAAATATTCTGTAGATATCTACCAAGTCCAATTGGTCTAAAGTGTTGTTTAAATCGTGTGTTTCTCTATTCATTTTTTGCTTAGATGATCTGTCCAGTGTTGAGAGTGGTGTATTCAGGTCCCCTGCTATTATGGTATTAATATCTATCTCATTCTTTATGTCTGATAGTGTTTGCTTTATAAATCTGGGTGCTCCAATGATGCGTGCATATATATTTATGATTGTTATGTCTTCTTGATGGATAGACCCATTTATCATTATATAGTGGCCTTCTTTATCTCCTTTTATGGTTTTTGGTTTAAAGTCTATTTTATCTGATATAAGAATAGCTACTTTCCAGCTCATTTTTCATTTCTATTTGCATGGTATGTCTTTTTCTATCCTTTCACTCTTAGTCTATGTATGTCTTTACAGGTGAGGTGAATCTCTTGAAGGCAGCATATTGTTGGGTCCCTCTTTTTAATATAGTCAGTCAGTCTGCGTCTTTTGAGTGGGGAATTTAATCCTTTTAAATTTGGAGTTGTAATTGAAGGGTGTGATTTACTCCTAGCATTTTATTGATTTTTTTTTAGATGTCTTAAGTATCTTTTGTTCCTTTCTTTCTGATTTTCTGTTTGTCATCTGTGTTTGTTGGTTTCTTTGGGTTTTAGATAAACTATTTTTTCTCTTTATTTTTAACATTTTTGTTTTACTGGTGGGTTTTGTTCTTTCTTGAGTATTCATGGCAGTGATGGTTGTTTTTCAGGTACCAAACTCAGTACTTCCTTGAGAATTTCTTGTAAGGCTGGTCCTGTGGTAGTAAACTCTTGCCATTTTTCTTTGTCTGAGAAATATACTATTTGTCCTTCATTTTGAAAGGATAGCCTTGCTGGTAAAAGTATTCTTGGCTGACAGTTTTTGTCCTTTAGTGTTTTGAATATATCATCCCATTCTTTTCTGCCTTTTAGGGCTTCTGATGAAAAGTCTGATGTTAGTCTGATTGGAGCTCCCTTATAAAGTGACTTGTTGCTTTTTTTCTTGCAGCTTTTAAGATTATCTCTTTGATATCTTTGAGCTTTGCCAGTTTGACTGTGACATGTCTTGGAGAGAACCTTCTTAGGTTGAATATGTTTGGGGATCTTTGGGCCTCTTGAATCTAAAGGTCTGTGACTTTCCCTATACCTGGGAAGTTTTCTGCTATTATTTCTTTGAATATGTTTTCAATGTCATTTCCTTTTTCCTCCCATTCTGGAATACCCATGATTCAGATATTTGAGCACTTATGGAGGTCTGTTATTTCTCTTAGATTTTCTTCAATTGTTTAAATTCTTTTTTCTTTTATTTTGGTCCACCTGTGTTAATTCAAATAGCCTATCTTCAAAGTCAGAAATTCTCTCTTCTGCTTGTTCTAGCCTGCTGGTTAGACTTTCTGTTGTGTTTGTTATTTCGTTGAATGAATCTTTCAACTCCACAATCTCTGCCACATTCTTTTTTCAGGCCATTGATTTCTTTGTATATTTCTTCTTTCAGGTCCTGTATATTTTTTCTCATTTCATTGTGTTGTCTAACTGAGTTTTCTTGTATCTCATTTAGTTTCCTTAGAATTGTTGCTCAAAATTCCTCATCAGTCATTTCAAGGACTTCCTGTTCTATACTATCTAGAGCTTGAGAGTTATTTTTTTCCTTTGGTGGTGATGTACTTTCTTGATTTTTCATATTTCTGGTATCTCTCCTTTGGTGTTTAGCCATTGTGGCAGGGGTATCACAGTCCAGTTATTCCACCCTGATGTCTGGCCTGGATCTTGATGGGTCTGCCAATTCTGGGTAGCAGGGACTGGCCTGGACTGGGGGTCCTGCAGTGCTTGCCTGTTCCAGCATGGCTGGCTCTCAGGCTTCTCTGGGTGGCAGAGACTGGCCTGGGCTGTGGGTCCTGTGGCATGTGTCTGTTCTGGTGCAGCTGACTTGGGGCATGTGGGTTTGGCATCTCTTGGGCAATGCTGGGTGAAGGGGACTGGCCTGGGCTGGGGGTCCCATGGTGCCTGCCTGTTCTCGCAAGGCTGACTCAGGGTGTGTGGGCCCAGCAGCTCTCAGGCCTCTCTGAGCAACAGGGACTGGCCTGGGCTGGGGTTCTGCAGTGTGTGGCTCCTGCCTGTTCCAGCATGGCTCACAGGCCTCCTGTTGTTGCTTCTTAATAGTTGTACATTGGTTGATTTGTGGGAGAGAGTGACCCTAGGAACCATCTATCCTGCAATCTTGACTGGAAGCCTTACTTGTATATTTTGAAGTCAGGTAGTGTGATGCCTCCATCTTTGTTGTTTTTGCTGAAGATTGCTGTGGCTATTCGGTGAAGAATGTTATCGGTATTTTGATAGGGATTGCATTGAATGTGTAGGTCAGTTTTGATAATATGGACATTTTAACAATATTAATTCCTCCAATGCCTGAACATGGAATATCTTTCCATTTATTTGTATACTCTTCAATTTCTTTCATCAGTGTTTAATAGTTGTCATTATAGAGGTCTTTTACCTCCTTGGTTGAATTTATTCCTAGGTATTTTTTTTTTTTTTTTTGTAGCTATTATAAATTGGATTGGTTTCTGGTTTTCTTTTTTAGATAGTTCACTATTGGCATATAGAAATGCTACTGATTTTTGTATATTGATTTTGTATCTTGAAACTTTACTAAATATGTTCATTAGTTCAGCAGTTTAGTGGAGTCTTTAGAGTTTTCTTGTAAATAAGATGTCATCCACAAACAGGGACAGTTTGACTTCCTCCTTTCCAATTTGGATGCCCTTTATTTCTTTTTCTTGCCTAATTGCTCTGGCTAGGACTTCCAGTGTTATATTGAATACAAGTGGTGAACTTGTACATCTGTATGTTTTCCAGATCTTAGAGGAAAATCTTTCAATTTTCCCCATTCAGTATGATGTTAGCTGTGCGTTTGTCATCTATGGCCTTTATTATGTTAAGGTACTTTCCTTCTATACCTAATTTGTTGAGAGTTTTTATCATGAAGGGATATTGAATTTTATCAAATGCTTTTTCTGCATCTGTTGAAATGATCATTTGGTTTTTGTGGTGTATCATGTTTAATTACTTGTGTATGTTGAACCATTCTTGCATCCCTGGGATGAATCCTACTTGATCATAGAGAATGATCTTTTTAATGTGCTGTTGCACTTGGTTTGCTAGTATTTTGTTTCGGATTTTTGCATCTGTGTTCATGAAGGATTTGGCTTGTAGTTTTTTTGTGTGTGTGTGTCCTTGTGTGAGTTTGGTATCAAGGTGATGCTGGCCTCATTGAATGAGTTTGGAATTCCCTTCTCTTAAATTTTTTAGAATAATTTATGAAGGAGTGGTCTTAGTTCTTACTTACATGTTTGGTAGAATTTCAATTTAAATGCTACATATTTGCCATTTTTGATATTCTTCATTTCTTTGTGTGGATCCATGCTTTCATTTGGCGTCATTCAACTTCATCCTGAAGAATGCTCTTTAACATTTCTTATACTGCAGATGTGCTTGCAATGAATTCTTTCAGCCTTCGTTTTTGAAGGACAATTTGGTAGATAAAAATTCTAGGTTGACAATATTTTGTGTTTTTTTTATTTTAGTACTTTAAAGTTGTCATTCCATTGTATTCTGGCTTGCATTATTTCTTTTTTTTTTTTTCGTGTCCGGCAACGGATCGCAACCCTCAGCGTCGCGCCCGTACCGGACCGGGACCGGCAACGGGATCGCAACCCTCGGTGTTGCGCCCGCACCTCGCTCAGCCAGTGAGTGGGAACCGGTCTGTATGTGGGATCCGAACCCTTGGCGGGAGCACCGCCGCACTCCCAAGCGGCGCACTGTAGCAGTGCGCCACCGGGCCGGCCCAGGCTTGCATTATTTCTGATGAGAAGTCAGTGATATTCTTAAATTTGTACTATATAATTTTTTTTTACTGCTTTTTTCTTTATAATTGGTTCTAAGCAATTTGATCATAATGTGTTTTTATATGGTTTTCTTTGTGTTTATCCTGCTTGTCATTTTCTGAGCTGCTATTATTTGCTTTTTGATATTTTTCATCAAATATGGTTAATTTTTGTCCATTAATTTTTCAATTACAGTTGTCCCTTGGTATCTGGGGGGGATTATTTCCAGGACCTCCTACAGATAACAAAATATGTGGATGCTCAACTTCCTGATATAAAATGTCTTAGTATTTGCATACCACCTATGTACATCCTCTTGTATACTCTAAGTCATCTCTAGATTACTTATAATATCTAATACAATGTAAATGCTATGCAAATAGTTGTTATATTGGTTAGGGAATAATGACAAAAAAGAAAAGTCTATACATGTTCAGCAATTTTTTTTCTGAGTTTGTATTTTTGATATGCAGTTAGTTGAATTCATGGATGTGGAAACCACAGATATGGAGGGCTAGCCAACTGTACTTCCCTCACCCTACCCACAGTGCTATAATTACATGTATGTTAATCTAATTAATGTTGTTACACAGATTGGTGTGTCTTTGTTAATTTTATATCTTTTTTCTCTCTGTGCCTGTTTTGATACTTTCTATTATTGTGCTTCAAGTTCATTGATCTTTCTTGTGCCTAATCCGCTATTAATCCCATTATTAATATTAATATGGATATTGTGAATGTTATGTTGTTCAGTGTAGAATTCTATTGTTTTTCTATAATGAGTGTTAGGCTTTGTACTAGCAAGTAGTTTGAGTTAATTGTGAAACAGTTCAATCATTTTGAAGCTTGTTAAAGTGTGTCTAGGGGCCGGCCCAGTGGCACACTGGAGAGTGCACCGCTTGGGATTGTGGTGGCGCTCCCGCCAAGGGTTCGGATCCCATGTGGAGACCGGTTCCCGCTCACTGGCTGAGCGCGGTGCGGGCGCAACACTGAGGGTTGCGATCCCGTTGCTGGTCAGTAAAAAAGACAAAAAGGAAAAAAAAAAGTGTGTCTAGAATTGCTTTTACTCTAGGGCAATGGTTCTCAAAGTATGGTACCTGGACCAACAGTGTTAGTGTCACCTGGGAACTTGTTAACATGTAAATTCTAGAGCTTTGCTCCAGAACTACTGAATCAAAACCTCTGGGGATGATGTTTAGCAGTCCATATTTTAATAAACCCCCCCAGGTTTCTCTGATGTTCTCCAACTTTTAGGAACCACTACTCAGAGCTAATTCAGCTTTACAAGTAGGGTGTGACTCTTCTGGGGTCTCTGTGTAATGATCTAGATGTTTAATGAGGTCTCTCTACTTTAACTGGTCAAAATGTGGCACAGCCTTGTATGAGTTGTGGAAATTTTTCAGATTACCATTCATGGTATTTTGCTTGGCCTTGTGGTATTTACTCTATGCATGTGCATCTCAATTTTTACCCACAATCTCAAGGGGGCCCCCATTCAGGTTTTTTGAGCTCTTCTCTGCATAGCTTTTCCTCATTAGTACTCTGTCCTGAGGATTCCACCCTTTTCCTCCACTTTGAACTCTGTCACTCTCTCTCAACAAGACTTCTGTACTCTGCTAGGGTTATCAGTTGCTGTGTTGCGGTCCAGAAAGTGCTTCCAGACAGAAATCAGGGGTGATTTCGGGGCTTACCTTGTTCATCACCATCCTACATTGGCTTTTGTCCAGTGTGTGACAGTATTTCTTTTGTATATATTATCCAGTTTTCTCATTGCTTTCAGAAGGAGGATGGGCCCGGTCCCAGTTACTCTGTTATGACTGGAAGCCCAGGTACTTATTTTTTATGGTCATGAGGTTACATAGATGCTAATTATATGAGGAAAATAGACATTGTACTAATTTCTCCACATTATTTTTGGTACTACTAGAGTGCTATATGATACATTTTAGACACTTTGCTAGGACAGGCAGATAGGGCCATAGTCTTTAAAAATCTCATAACCTACATGTGTGGACTGATGCATAAACAACTCATTCTAAGTCAGTTAGGATAAGAGCTATTATAGAGGCAGTCTGAAGTTATGTACAGACCATGGACTTTGAAATCAGGTAGGCTTCCATTAAATCCCAACTACATGGCTTATAATTGTGTTGTGTAACCTCTCACAGCCTTAGTTTCTCCTTCCACAGAATGGAGGTAGTAGTACTTTATAGGACTTTTGAGAAGATTGAAATAAAATTCTACAAAACATTTAGCATGTAGTAGAGATTCATTAAGTATTAGTTTCTTTCTCCTTAAGAGTAAACTTAGAATGGATGAGCAATTAATTTTTATTATTACTATAGAATTCTTCAAATGTCTGTTTATAGATGTGCCTTGAAGGTTGAGTAGGATTTTGATATGTTAAATGGGTTCCAAGGACATTCTACTTTTAAGGAACTAAATGAGCTCGGGCTCAAAGGTATAGAAGGTAAGGGAGCCTGTAAATACACTCGTGAAAGTTAGCAAAGTCCAGAACATTAAGAAAAGAAGTTTAGATCTTAAGGAAAAAAAAAAAAAATCCTAGTAGTAGGAAAGTAAAAAATGAAGGAAAAAAGAACAAACAGCAAATCTAACCCATAGTAAAAGTATGCTTCCTATTTACTGCCATGACTAATAAATTTGGGAAGGCTGTGGAAAATTCCTGTGTGCTGATATTTTCGTAACCACTATTCAAGACCGCTTTGAGTTGATATTCTAAGCTCTGATCATTGATATTAAACTCCAGAGCATGTTCCCAAATTTCCAAGAGTTTGCTGAATTGTTTTTCTCTGTTATCTGTTTCCTTGGGTTATTTCCACTTTTTTTCTTTCTTGTCCTGTAAAAATTGATTCCCTATGTTTTCTAAGTGATTGATAATGTGAGAGTACTGGAAAGACGTTTCTTAGATTCTGGTATGTTCACTTTTAGAATGTATACTGTCAAGGGCTTCGTAAAATATATAACTAATATACTTTCTACATTTCTTTTAGTAGGGAATTCTAAACTTAAGTATTTTATTTTGAGGTTAAGATATTTTCTATTAAGTTCTTTTTTTTTTTTTTGTCTTTTAAATTATTAGTTTTTTGCATTGCTAAAAATCAGATGGCTTCCTGGGTTGGGTTTGGTGTATTTCATCAGTGGGTAACATTAATCTGACCTTTAGGTCTAATATTGTTTGGTTTGTTTTCTGAAGCTCTGGAATGTTTTAGAAAAAATAAGGCTTGTGGAGAAAGGCTGTTATCTCTGAAAATGATGAGAACAGAAATGGGAAAAACAAAAATCAAATACTACCCTTGAAATGTGGATTTCAGTTTTTAAAACATCCTTTTCCTCTGTCTCTGATACCCATCATTTGAAAGTCTGTCTCTCTGCTTCTCTGTGATAAGTTCTAGAATTACATTGAATTCATAAATTGAGGAGTATGTACATATTTATAATATTGTACAATTATACTATATTATAATATTGTACAATTTATAACATTCATGAAAATGGTTTATATCTCTATTTATTTAGGCATTCTTCAATAATATTACAGAATTGTATCCTTAAAGATCTTGCACATTGTTTTGTTTTGTTAGATTTATTCGTGGATTTTTAATATTTTTAAAAACAATGGGAGTTATTTTTATTATATAATCAAATTGGTCGTTGTATCAGAAAGTTGATTTTTATATACATATATACAGATTCTGAGTCCAGCAAACTTGTTTTATTTGCTTATTAAAATGGTTCGTAAACCTTCTTGTATTTTTCATGGAGAGAATTACATTATATGCAGTGGCAATTTTTCTTCTTTTTTAAACCTTATAATTCTTTATTCTTGTATAGAAGTGGTGATAGTTGACTTTGTCTTGTTCCAGATTTAGAGATTCCTAATATATCATTTTTCATGTTAGAAAGTTTCTTTTGTTTCTGGATTAGTAGAGGTTTTTTTCTTAAATAATGAATCAATATACAATTTTATACATGTTTTCTGTATATGTACTGAGATAAATCTTATGGGTTTTCCCCTTTATTCTGTTAATGTGGTAAATTATGTTAATGGATTTTCTAGTGTTGTATCACTCTTGCATTCCCAGATAAATTCTACCTGGTTATTTAAAAAAGAATATGTTGGTGGATGTATTTTGTTAATATTTTGTTTAGGAACATCCTGTGATTTCTTTTCCTAGTACCATACCTTTCTAGATCATAAAATAAGCTTGAAAGCTTTCCCTCATTTTCTATTCTCTGGAAAAATTTGTATAACACAGGATTTTCTTTTCATGAAGATATGATAAAAATTATCTGTACACCTTCTGTACCTGGTGGAGTTTTTAGGTGGGAGGGTTTTTTTTTTTTTTTAAAGAATTTTTTACTTGAAATATGTATATGGAAAAGTGCACATGTCATAAATGTACAGCCCAATGAATTTTCTCAAACTGAACAATTCCATGTAACCAGAACTCAGATCAAGAAACTAAAAATTACCAGTACCCCAGAAGCACCCCCTCTGTGTGCCCTTTCAGCCACTGCCCCAATTTATAAACTGTAGATTAGGGTTTTTTGTTTTGTTTTGTTTTTGAATTATATATAAATGGAATCATACAGGATGAATTATTTTGCATATGGCTTCTCTTACTAAACAGTATATTTGTGAGATTTATCATGTGGTTTTGCGTAGTCATGGTTCATTCGTTCTGTGTAGTACGTGCTGTATAGTATTTGCTGTGATTATTCATATGCAATAGAATATGCTACATTTTATGTATCCATTCTACAATTAATAGAATTTTGGCTACTTTCCAGTTTTTGACTAATATAAATAGAGCTTCTATGGACATTTTGGTGAATATATATACACATTCTTTTCAACCTAGGAGTTGAATTTCTGGGTCTTGGGTAAGCATATGTTTAGCTTTAGTGATGTTGCCAAACAGTTAAGTTGTTGAACTAATTTACATTCTTACCAGCAGTGTTTGGGCTCTGATTGCTCCACATTTTTGTTGGGGTTGACATTTAACTATTTCATTTTAACCATCCTAGTGGGTATGTTGACTATTATAGTATGCTGACTATTATAGTATGCTGTTAATTCGCCTTCCCTTGATGATTAAGTACATTAAACAATACCTTTTCATATGCTTATTGGCCATTTGTATAATCTGTTTGGTGATGAGTCTATTCAAGTTTTTGTATAGTTTAGTTGTCCGCCCTTTAAAAAAAATTGATTTGTAGTACTTTATACATATATTAAGGTTATATTATATGCAATATGTTATATTGTACATTATAAATACCAGTTCTTTCTTCGATTTACGTACTGCAAATAGCTTCTTTTATGGGTAGATTTTTAAAGTTAGTTATTCAATTTTTTAATAGTTATTCAAGTTTTCTATTTCATTTTTATAACTTTCTAGAAAGTTGTTGATATATGTAAGTTTTTAAATCTACTGATGTAAAGTTGTTTATTCAGTCTTTTATTTTTGGTATTCTTTCAATTATTCTAAAAAATTCTTAGTCGCTATCTCTTTAAATATTGCACATACAAGTATATATGAGTATGTATATGTATTTTTAATATAACTGGTAGCAGGCTTTACATACTGTTTTGTACTATTTTCTGTATTTGACAGTATTTCTTGGAAATCCTTGAATTTCAGTATGTATGGAGCTCTTCATTATAAAAAATAGCTTCATAGTATTTAACAGTATTATGCAGTAATTTATTTACCCAATCCTGAATTGAGTATTTGAATTATTTCCAGTCTTTGGCTGCAACATGCAAAGCTGCAATGATGATACATTCATAAAGTGGAGTTTCTGTTCTCATAGACTCCTGGGCTGGCACAGTATTAAATTTTATATTTACTTTTCTGTTTTTAATTTCTTAAATCTTTTAAAAATTGAGATATAATTCACCTACAATAAAATACACCATTTTTTTTTCGTTGTTGTTGTTGTTGACCTGTAAGGGGATTGCAACACTCGGCACATTGTTGTCTGCACCACGCTCAGCCAGTGAGCGCACTGGCCATCCCTATATAGGATCTGAACCCATGGCCTTGGTGCTACCAGTGCTGCACTCTCCTGAGTGAGCCATGGGGCCGGCCCAAAATCTACCATTTTAAAGTATACAATCCTGTGGTTTTACTTTATTCAGAGTTGTGCAACCATTACCACTGTCTAACTCTAGAACATTTTCATCATCCTGAAAAGAAACCCCATACCTCTCAGTAGTCACTCCACATTCCATCCTTGCCCCAATCCTTGGCAATCACTAATCTACTTTATGTATTTGTCTGTTCTGGATATTTCATATAAATGGAATCATACAAAATATGGTCTTTTGTGTCTGGCTTCTTTTACTTAGTATATGTTTTCAAGGTTCATCCATATTATAACATGTACTAGTATTTTATTCCTTTTATGGTCAAATAATATTTCGTTGTATTGATATACCTTATTTTAGTTGCTTGATATTTGGCTCATTTTTACTTTTTGGCTATTATGAATAATGGTGTTATGAATATTTGTGTCAAGTTTTTTGTATGGACATATGTTTTCAGTTCTCTTAAGTCTATAACTAGGAGTAGAATTGCTGGATTATATTGTAACTATAAGTTTAAGTATTTGAGGAACTGCCAAACTGTTTTTCTCAGTAGCCGCACCATTTTACGCTCCCACCAGCAATGTGTGAGGGTTCCAGTTTCTTCACATCTTAGTCAAGCCTTCTTGTTTCCTTTAAAAAATGAAAAAAAAAAAAATTGTAGCTGCTATCCTAATGACTGTGAAGTGGTATCTCATGGTTTTGAGTTTTAGTTTCCTAATGACTAAAAATGTTGAGCAGATTTTCATGTGCTTATGGGTATTTGTGTATCTCCTTTGGAAAAATGTCTATTCAAATCCTTTGCCCATTTCTCAATTGGCTAATTTGTCTTTTTATTGTTGAGTAGTAAGAGTTCTCTATAGAACTTAACATGTATGTATGTTGATAAAACACAAATATCTCTGTACATGAGGTGTTATTTTAAGTCAATGAGAGAAAAAACTGCTAATTTCTAATAGAAAAATGGACAAATAATGTAAAAAAAGAATTCAGAGGAACAAATGCAAGTGGCTAATAGTAAAAAGAGAAAGAAAATTACGTTAGTGAAATAAATGCAAATTAGAATAATGAAATGTTATTTTTTGCCTATCATATTTTTAAAAATATGGTGCCTCAAATTGAGAACCATTGACCAATCGACCAGAGTCAAATCTCAATACCTATGTGCAATATGTGATGCTCAAATCAGGATAAACAGTATATTCAACATTATATAATGTAATTGTTTTATTATGGCCCTTCACCAATTCTTCCCTTAACCCCAAACTCCCTTCCCCACCTCTGGTAACCTCAGTTCTGTTCTCTACTTTCGAAAGTTCAATATATTATTATGATTGTTGTATCCTTTTAAAAAAATTTATTTGTTTATTTTTTAGCTCCCACTTATCAGTGAGGATATGTGGTATTTCTCTCTCTGTGCCTGGCTTATTTCACTTAACATAATTTTCTCTAAGTTCATCCATGTTGTTAGTGGCAGTATTTCATTCACTTTTATGGCAGAGTAGTATTCTATTGTGTATACATACCACATTTTCCTTATCCATGAACTGGCTTTGAAAGATGAGTGGGAGTTTGCTTGGCACACTGGGCGGGGGGAGGGGGTTCTAAGCAGGAGGAACACTATAAACAATGACATGAACCGTGGTTGTGAAGGTATATTTGTGGGAAAGAATCTTTCTCTCACATACATGCCATAGACCTGAGTTGTCCAAAATGGTAGCCATTAGACACATGTGGTCATTTAAATTTAAATTAATTAAGATCTCTGTCTCTGCTCCACCATCTTGCAATGTGAGACCCCTGGGTCACTGTCACCACCACCAGATGGACTTTGGACTTCCCAGCCTCAGAAACTAATTGGCTGGAGATTGAGATGATAAGTAACCCACACTCTAAAAGGAGCTGAAAGCAGCTGGGGGCCAGGAACCTCATCAGAGCAGGCCTGAGAAGTGTGCGCTGTGCTGCCAGAGTACTATTTGCATTTCCAAGAGCAACAAAAAACAAATAAATCATTGATCAACTAATCTACAACGAAAAAAAGCAACTACAATCTCGAGGTTTTAGGGCCGATGCAAAAGAAGATTCCTGAGAGCGCCGCAACCGTGCCGGGAGACCGAGCAGCCTGAGGCAACAAAGGCCAGGAAAGACGGCAGCAGCGACGCAGAGACAGAGAGGAAGGCACAGGAGCGGCCCAGCTCTGGGAGCTTTGTGA
>NW_007726704.1:53591-54133 GCF_000696425.1 Galeopterus variegatus | reverse complement strand
GCCAGACTGTCACTCTACTACACCTGGGGCCTCGGCCCCAGGTAAACTCCCTGCTTCCGGGAGGCAGATACCATCTCTGTGGCCTTCAGTTCAGAAAAATCCTGGACTGATTTCTGGTTGGGAGAGGGGTGACCAGGGTGCCCCCGAGCCCGCTTGATCCTGCCGGAGAGCTGGCCTGAGGGCGCCAAGCTGGCTCACGCCGGGGGGATTCAAAGAGGAACTGTGTGCTGTAGGATCCTCCCCCGGGGGGCTCATGCCCTGGTGTGGGAGATAACTCAACCACACAGGGGGCCGCAATACCGGGGGGAAGGTGGGAGGCCCAGAGAGGACCTTGACCAGGGCCGCAGGAACACCCACAGTGTCCGTGGCGGAGGCCTGAGATCCCTTCAGGGCCGGGCGGGGCTAAAAGACGCACCCTCCAGGAGGCCCCATCGTGTGCACACAGAGAAGGGAAATGCCCGGATAGTGAGGCAGAGACCTTCAGATCTCACACACCCTGTTGGGCTGGCAGGACAGGATCCAGCTGCCAGGGCCAGAACTCA
>NW_007726704.1:43920-47963 GCF_000696425.1 Galeopterus variegatus | reverse complement strand
GGACATTCTTGGGGGGGAGGGGAGAGAGGGAGGAGGGAGGGAGGTGTCGGTGATGGGCCCTCATAATCATATACATTGTATATTGACAAAATAAAAATTTAATGAAAAAAAAATAAAGTAATTAAGATTAAAATTTTCATTTTTCAGAAGTACTAGCTGTATTATATGTGCTCAGTGGCTACAGGTGGCCAATGGCTACCATATTGGACAGTACAGATGTGGAATATATCCATCATTGCAGAAAGTTCTATTAGACAGCATCATTATAGACAGTTAACACAGACTAGGTAAGAGGACTCTAGCAAATCATTTACATAGAAGAGGAATGTAGTGAATAAAAAAGTGCTTAAAAGCCCGTGGCACACTCAGGAGAGTGCAGCGCTGGGAGTGCAGCAGTGCTCCCACCGCGGGTTCGGATCCTATATAGGGATGACTGGTTCGCTCACAGCGCTCACTGGCTGAGCGCGTTGCGGCCGGTCTCAAAAAGGACAAAAAAAAAAAAAAAAAAAAATTTCCCAAACTACAAATGCTTTAAAAAATGGGGTTGTGGTCATTATTAGAAATTCTAAACTAATTAAGCTTTAAAAAGCTAGTTTGGCTTTTGTTTTTCATTACAGACGAAAATGTTAGTTTATTTTGCTTGGATAGGGATTCAAAACCAAAAGCTTCAGGAGTCTTGGGTATCCATCTAATCCATGGATATAGATTAAAAAGCATCTAATGTCCTCTCCCTTTTCCCTATTAGTCTTGCATGCCAAAATGAATGGAGTCATATACACTTGGGATAGTCAATTCCTGATGTAGGCTCTGAACCGTTTAGATTGATCACCCATAGATAAAGAATTGGTTTTACCTAATGAGGATCAATAGTCATCTTCATAAAATACGTAGAAGTTTATATCCTGGCTGTTCTTACATCTACGTAAATCCTCACAATATCCCCATGAGATTGGCTTTATTTCCTCAAATTACAGAAATCAGAGTGCAGACTGATTTGACCAATATCATATAACTGAGAGGTGGCAGAGCTAGCACAGAGTCTCAGATTTTCTGACTCAATAAGTCTAGTGCTCCTCAAATCACCTTCTACATCTCTTTAACAAGGATAAAAGGAATTTAAAACTCTTATGACTAAGATGAGAAGAGCTAAGATAAAAGGTAGGATGGGAGGCCTTAGAGAAGTAACTGTTTTGGAGCAAAGGGTAAATTCTCAAAGACATTGGAAGTCACCAAAATCCTTCGAGTATAAGAAGGTATCTTGATGAAAGAAGTCTGCTAAACTTTAGTAGCTAACTTTATTTGCTCTACAGAGGAGCAGATGGGTGAGAGATTGTTTGATGCTGGGAGTCTTATGCAGTATTATAGGTGAAAAATGTACTTAGACTTTGTTAATAGGAAGAGATTTAAGGAAGGTAGATTAAGATATATTTTGAAGAAAGAATACACATCATTTGGCAAAAGTTCCATTATTCTAACAGTCACTGTCAGGCTGAGTCACAAACCCTTCAAATCCATTGTCAGGCAGGGTCACAGACCCTTCAAACCTGTTGTGCAGACTGGGTCACAGACCCCTCATATGTGGACTGGGTCACGTGTGGAGTGTGCCACGGGCTTTTATCAGCACCGCACTCTCCCGAGTGAGCCATGGGCCGGCCCATGCCACGGGCTTTTAAGCACTTTTTTATTCACTACATTCCTCTTCTATGTAAATGATTTGCTAGAGTCCTCTTACCTAGTCTGTGTTAACTGTCTATAATGATGCTAATAGAACTTTTCTGCAATGATGGATATATTCCACATCTGTACTGTCCAATATGGTAGCCACTGGCCACCTGTAGCCACTGAGCACATGTAATACAGCTAGTACTTCTGAAAAATGAAAATTTTAATCTTAATTATTTTATTTTATTTTATTTTATTTTTTCATTAAATTTTTATTTTGTCAATATACAATGTATGAGACCCCTCATATGCAGGTCACAAGCTTGGTAGTTGGAATAAGATTTTGGGAGTTGTTGGCAAGGTTGACATGCTTTATTAGGATGTGAGCTCAGTCTCCAGCAGATCAGAGCCATTGTCTTTTATACTAGAGTCAGATAACCAAGAAACACATGGGTGTGAGTCAGATAGCCAAGGAACACCTGGGCGCACATGCACATTTAACATATTTACGTCAAAAAGGCTGAGCGTGAGGTGAGGGAGCCTGACCAGTCTGTCTCCATTTGTCTCACAGTCACTCAGGCTTAAAGTGTTGGTCTTCCCAGTTTTACTCAGGATTGATTTAGTCACCCTCTGGTAACATGTTTTTTACACCTATATTATAATATTCTGATATAATATATAATATGATATTATAATATATTCTGAAATATACTGATAACATCTTGTTTACACCTATGTTATAACATTCAGTATGGTCCAATTTCATTATTTTTATGGAGATTGTCTACCTGCCTTACTAAATTTTGATCACTAACATAGAGAATCAGTCTATGTTAATATTTTTGAGTGCCTTGCAAACTAGTGTCTTCATAGTTGTTTGTTGAACTGGAATTAATTATCTTCTACCATTCGATCTTATTCTCATATTTGATAAATTAGCATTTTGTGCCTGTTTATTTCTAGGCTTCCTCAATCTGCTTATTTCAATGCTGATTTCTACTTCTTTCACCACAATAGTTCAGGCACCTGCCACCTGAACAATTGAGTGGTCTCTTAATTTTGTTTTGTTTTGTTTTCCTCCAGTCCTCTTACCCTTCTTGCACAAGACATTTAGCTTACTCTTCTTCAAATATTCTTCAAATATTGCTATATTATTATGTCACTCTTTCAGTGACTTGCTGTAGTCCACTGAACTAAATGGTATTCAAAGTTCTTTAGATCTAATTAGAACCTATCTTTCCACAGCATTAAGGAGAGTTTAAAGAGGTGAGTAGTTATAAGAATTGCTGATAGTGTGGTTAGTTAGCTTGCTATGAGATTTAAATGATTTTTAAGGCATAGAGAAAAATTAGAAATGACTTGAAACGAATGCAAATCAATATAAAATCAACTGCTCTCATATGATTTAGCCCACAGATTGTATAGAAATTCAGAGAAAAAGATCATTGAAACCTTGAGTTATGAGACAAAGCTTTATTGGAGAAAGTCTTAGTTGTTTGGAATCCTGCATCATTTATTTACTTTATTTATTCAAATCAAATCTCTCCCTGTTTTTCTAATACAAATATATAAGGTTTTAGAGTTGTGGATTCTGTTTTGCTAGTATAAAAAATATTTCCTATGTCAGAAGAATTCACATGTTCATGGATAGATATTCTTGCTTAAATGTTATTATTTTTACTGATGGGTTCCTTCCCAGTACTTTGAAAACACATACACCTGAGCTGTTTCTTCTAATCAGCTTCTACTGTGGGCACTTAGTTCGAAGTCACATTGGAATAATTTTGGGAAAAGTAGAATCTGTCAGATATTATAACATTTAAATATTTATCATAAAATTTAGGTTTTATATAGGGCATGGCATTGTTTAAGCTCAACTTAAAATAAACAGAGCCTGCCAATTATGTAGTAATATAAGTTTTAAAAGTGCTATTTTTATGGGTGTTATGGGTGATAGATTTCTGTATGTTTAGCTGCTCTATTTTTTCTATACTTAATACAAAATACAAAATAGTCTACAAAGTAGAGTCATGCAATATAGTATATATTATCAGATGCCTTGAAATAATACTTCTAATTTTCCAGGTATTTCTAAAATGGAGGAAGTATATTGGTTAGCTGTGAGTTTTTAGTGGTTAGATCGGTTACTTCTCTGATACCTGTTTTAATTAATTCGTTCTGTAAGGCAATTTGTTTCTATTAACATGGCATGTCCTACACATTACATAACTAGTAACCAATTCATATCTATTCTCAGACTGTAATGAGGGCCATCTAGGAACCTATACTTATTAATTTTTACTTAAACTTTTACTTTTACATTCCCAAACAAAATGAATAAAATTTTATACATATGAGTTTATTTCCTTACTCCTGTACCC
>NW_007726704.1:42287-43671 GCF_000696425.1 Galeopterus variegatus | reverse complement strand
ACTTCTCTGATACCTGTTTTAATTAATTCGTTCTGTAAGGCAATTTGTTTCTATTAACATGGCATGTCCTACACATTACATAACTAGTAACCAATTCATATCTATTCTCAGACTGTAATGAGGGCCATCTAGGAACCTATATTTATTAATTTTTACTTAAACTTTTACTTTTACATTCCCAAACAAAATGAATAAAATTTTATACATATGAGTTTATTTCCTTACTCCTGTACCCATTCCAGTTTCTAAGTGCATTCTGATTTATAGGCTTTCAAAAATCTTTTCCCTTTTAATTTGAATTTAAGTTATTAACCACTTCCTAATTTGGAACCTCAGTTGGAAAACACAGTGTTTGATTTGGCATTAGTTTGGGCATCTTGCTTTAAATGAGATCATGCTTCAATTTTAGATGATCATGGAAGTGTTCACCAAGCAGCATCTTTGTAGCTTTGAGGAAACAGAAAAACAACTTTTCTACTAAGATTATTATTCTCCTTAACAGTCAATTTAACTACACTTAGGTACTGTCTGTACCAATTCCACTTTAAACAGCTAAACTCTGAACCTGTTTTTGTTCTGATTAAGACGTTTATATGTTCAGGAATACAGAGGCACAACCTGTTAACAGCTGTAAATTTGGTTGATTAAGCTGTGTGTAGACAAATTTACTAGGGGGAACTGTTCCCTAAAAATTCCAGTTCACTTACATATGAAGGTAGTCTGGCTATTTCCTACCAGTTTCCATCATTTCCTGCCAAGAATAATAAACATTTTCCTGCAAAGCATAGACACTAAAGGTTAGAAGTGTTTAGTGTTCTGTCAGTCACACTGGGCTGTCATGAATCTGAATAAACAAACAGAGATAACTGTGTAGATACCTTGAGAAGCAGTTAAACTCTAGAGAAATAGTTTCTTTCGGACAGTATTCCAGACCCTTTCAAAGTAGGTGAATGTCAGTTACAAAGAGACATTTATTGTAATGGAAATTACGGATTCTTGGGTCTACATTTTCAGTTACTGACACAGTTCAGGGGAGCGTATGCTTTTAGTGGATAATAATAGGCTGGAGCCAGAAAGTATGTTTTCTTTTTTTTTTTCCTTTTTGTCTTTTTTCGTGACCGGCAATGGATCGCAACCCTCAGTGTCGCGCCCGTACCGGACCGGGACCGGCAACGGGATCGCAACCCTCAGTGTTGCGCCCGCACCTCGCTCAGCCAGTGAGCGGCCGGTCTGTATGTGGGATCCGAACCCTCTGTGGGAGCACTGCCGCGCTCCCAAGTGGCGCACTGTAGCAGTGCGCCACCAGGCCGGCCCCAGAAAGTATGTTTTCTTTTTTCTTTTTTTTTTTTTTTTTGTCTTTTTCCGTGTCCGGCAACGGATCGCA
>NW_007726704.1:22652-42277 GCF_000696425.1 Galeopterus variegatus | reverse complement strand
AAAAAAAAAAAACTGTAGATGCTGTTATAAGTATATAATTAAAATGAGTTTGTTAATTTAAACTTATAGTATTTAACATTTTCCTATTATGACCAGGCAGATTATGGCCTTGGGGCGATCCCACAGCATGTTTTTGTAGCACCCACTAGTTAAGAATGGTTTTACATAATAATATATATGCTAATAATATTGATTTGATCAACATACATCAACGTTGAACCCCAAATATGTATTATCAATTATGATTCAATAGAAAAAAAGAATGGTTTTACATTTTCAAGTGGTTGTAGCAGACAAAAAACAAAGAAGAATATGTAATAAAGACAGAGTCTTCAAAGACTAAATATTTATTATATGGCCCTTTAAGAAAGAGTTTGCCAACTCCTGGTCTATATTAGTAATAGTCATGAAGATGATCTATTACAAGTAATCATAATGTGCCAGCAACAAAGCAAGATGAAAATACGTTTTCATAGTTTTAGTGTTAGGGTATTTTCTTTCTTATTTGTATGTGATGTATGAAGTAGAGATAATTCCAGTAACCTTATAGGGTTGTTAGGAGGGTTAAATCATGGCCTTTGTGCTGCCTTACACATGGAAGACAATAACTGTTAGCTGTTACTGTTGTTATAATTATATGTTAGATGCCTGATAGTTGCTTCGACTTTATGTGTCTCTCTTCTGTTTTATCTCTGCCCTATGTGCATTGTATTTAATTTTTGTAAGCCACTTTAAAATCTTTTTTACTTTAGTTGCAGTGCAAGTTTTAAGTGTAGCAGTTTTATTGTTCCTGTTCCTATGGCTGTGTAACAAATTACCCAAAACTTAGTGGCATAAAACAATCAGTTATTATGCTCACAGGTTCTGTGGGTCAGAAATTTGGACAGAGCACAACGGGGATGGCTTCTCTTTGTTCCAGTGTCCAGCTGGAAAACTCAAAGACTAGGAGCTGTAAACATTCATTCATTCATATGTCTGGCAATTGTTACGGCTGTTGGCCCCAGTTCCTCTCCACATGTGATCTCTCCAAATGGACTAGTTTGGGCTTCTTTAAATGGGGTGTCTGGGTTCCCCAGAGTAAGCATTTCAAAAAGAAAAAGTTAGGCAGAAGCTGTATGCTTTCTATGACATAGGCTTGGAAATCACAGAACATTACTTCTATCCTGCTCTGATCAGAATAATTATGAATCCACCTAAGTTCAAGGGGAGAAAAATAGACTCTATCTTTTGATAGGGAGTGGTGAGGTTCTGGAAGAGCATGTGGGACCAGAAATATGGTTGAAGCCAGTTTTGGAAATACAGTTTACCACAATTATATAACTTCATTTATTTAATAATCCCTTATATAGTATTTAATCTATATGCTGAGCACTATTCTAAGTACAAATATTAATTCATTTAACACATAACAGTCTTATTTTATGACCAACATTTACCACAATTATATAACTTCATTTATTTAATAATCCCTTATATAGTATTTAATCTATATGCTGGGCACTATTCTAAGTACAAATATTAATTCATTTAACACATAACAGTCTTATTTTATGACCAACAAAACTGAATCATAATGGGTTAACTGGAATATATCTTTCTTTGCTGATGTTGATGGACAACAAAAAATTCTTTTTTTTTTTTAACTTGTGTAGTATTATTTATTTAAATATTTAAAAATATTTCAGGACTGGCTGGTTAGCTCAGTTGGTTAGAGTGTGGTGTTGATGACATCAAGGTCCAGGGTTTGCCCTCTGTACTGGCCAGTGCCTGCCTCCCTACAGAAAAAGAATTTCAGAATGAATATTTGTATTTCTTGTACAAATCATATTTGGATGGATTTAAGAGAGGCACAGTTTCTATTAAGTAATTTCTTAGATGAGTGCACTAGTTAGGACTCCAAGATTCCATTCTTATGTATTCTTAGAGCTGGGGTGCGGTAAGTCAGTCAGAATTTCCTCATGAGGCAGTGCCCAAATGAATAAATAAGTTATGAATCATATTGTATCTGACAGTAATCTTAGACTGACTTACCAAACTTGATTGATAAATTAATTCTGTGTCCTTTTATGAAAATAAATGCAATATCTTGGTTTTGGTATGATGATCTTCCCTAATGGCTATCTTTTTATTCTTCATTGGTACTGATATCAGAACTGTTTATTGGTAAGGGTAGTAGTTTTGATTATTTCTTTATCTTTATTATCATGAAGATATTTTATCAGGGACAAAGATTGCCTTTTTTCTCCCTCTCTCTTTTTCTTTTTTTTTTTTTTTTCATTAACAGTTGATGGAGAAATATAACTTTGAATGAGTGATTGTTGGACATATTTCAAGCCCTGTTTTTTTTACATTTGTTGATTCTGCTTTGGAGCTTTAGCAGTCTCTGAGCAATTTGCTCAGAGGTTTTCAATCTTCTTTGTCTTTCAGAACCCTGTAGTGTTATTTTAAGGGTGGGCCAAAGTGACTTTCACCCTGATTCATTTGTTACACAATGATAGAGTTACACCATATCTCTTAGTCTCTACACGTGAGAAAGCACAAGGTGCACAGATAAGAAAAGGGTATTCTTGTTAGATTAACGGATTGTCTAACATTATTTGAATATTTAAATGATATTTTTCTTTTGAATTGGAAAATTTGGGATATTCTTTAAAAACAATATTTGGTTAGGCGTAAATGGAGAAATTTGCATGATCAAAACTTGCCAAATCTGAGACTCACTTATTTTATTTTATTTATTGTTAACATTTTATGTTTAAATTTAGGGATCTAAGATACAGACCTGTATTACTCTGAAGTGAATCGACTGATTACATTGACTGGAATATATCATTTAGAAGCTCGCATTATTTCTTTTTGACTTGGAAATAATGTAAGAAAATGCATAAATATATACATACATACATACATACCTACATACATACATTAAAAAAAAGGAGCTATGTCTACTGCTCACTCATTTATTTGAGAGTGCTGAATCCTAGTCACTACACCACGAGGGATGCTTCACTTATTTGAGAATTGGTTTGGTGGAGTGGTGAAGAGCGGGAGCTCTAGAGTTAGACTGATGGGGTTTATAATCTAGCTCTCCTGCCATCCATGTAATCTTAGACTAATTACTTAATTACCCCATGACTCAGTTTGCTTGTCTTTAAAATGGCTGAAATTTTTAATTGGCAAAAATAACATCTACCTGACAGTGATGTGTGAAAATTAAATGTTGATAATATGTAAAGTGTTTAGGACAATGCTTAGCACATTGTAAGCTCATAAACATGAGCTTTTATTCATTAATCCATTCTTTCACTCACTCTTAAAAGATACAACATTTATTGAACACCTATTATAATGGGAATATAAAGACTAATATTCTGTAGGTACGAGTGGTAAAATGGGGGAAGGCAGAGGTATATTATAGTCATTACAACATAGGATGTGGGGAGTGATATATGTTATAAAGCAGATATGTGAAAGTACTATGAAAAAAAGAGGATGGAAGTTTTGATAGCCTTAAACAGTCATTCCACTTTTTTCTGGCAACATTTATTCATTTAAAAATGCCTTATCTTTTATGGACCTTTTAAAATTCTTCAGCAGGAAATAACCACTCCTTTCTTTGCATCCCTGTGTCATCTTATCTTATGGCAATTATCATTTTCTATCTTGTTTAATCATTATTTGTTCCTATCTTATCCGCTTTACGTGAAGACTTAAACATTTCTGTATCGCTGACAGCCACTCAACACAGTATGCATTAAAATGCTTCATAAATGTGTTTACTGAGTGACTCAAGTAGCAAAACTGATTAAAGTGTTTAGACATCAGCCTCTGCCTCCATCTTTTTATGGGCTTTTTAAAGGCACAAATAGATAGAAAAATGGGCAGTTTGAAGGTGAAATAAACAAGATTTGTATATAACTCACCAACTGACTAATTAGGTTAATTCTCTGGGATTCTCAAAAAAAGAATCCCAATTTATAGCCTTTTCCAATTTCCATGATACGAATACTCCCACCATGGCCTAATTCAGATCACCAGCATGATATCACTGAATGTGGAGTTGGGAAGAGATGCACAGTGGAACACCGTTATTATACAGTGTTCCCGCAAAACAGATAAAATAGATGTAGATAATCTCAAGAGCAAAGACCATAGTAACATGTAATAACATACTTAACAATGATGAGTTTTAAGTATTTGTTATCTTTGTTTTAATAAAATTTATTTAATTGTACATTTATAAACTTAATTTGTGAATATGGCTGTGTTTAACAACTGGCTTAGAAAATTCCTGAAAATTTAACACTCATGAACCAGTACAAGCTGACGCTACATCTCTTTATCCAGACCCTACTACTTACTATGTGATTTTGGCTAATAATTTCACTGCTAGAACCTATGCTAAGGAAATTGTCTGCAAATTGGAAAAAGCACAAAGATGCTCATCACAGTATTATTAATAATAGCAAAAAGTTGCAAGCAACCTAATTGTTTAAAGTGAATTTTGGTTAAGTAAATTCACTGGAATGTTTCCTGGAATTAAAGGTGACTTCTTCGAAGGCTTTATAACTGTAAGGGAAAATTCCATATGATTAGGTAAAAAAGAAAAAAAAAGGAAAGAAAAGAAAGACTGCTGAATATTTCATTAATACAGGACGATCAAAATTTTAAACAAATATAAATATGCTAATGAAGAACAAAATGTGTTTGGAGATGGTAAGGACATGGCTTTGTTCTTTATTCTTTTTTTTCATTTTCCAAATTTCCAATAATGAGCATATTTTTTATTTATACTGAAAACTATCATTTTTGTAACAAAACCAAATTCTAATCAATGGCTGTCATTTTGTGTTGAATTAAAAGGTACTATCAAAATAAATCTTTTTTATTTTAAAAATTAAATATTTTCCTGTAACAACCAGTAAAACATATACAGATTGAAATTGCTTTTTACAGATCAATGCTGAATTCCTCTTCACCCCTGGATTTCATGTACAGGCTATCATAGATTTCCATGGAAGATTTTGAATTTTTATAAAAGTATCCTAAATTAAAAATAAATTTTAACTCCAGAATTACCTATTTTAAAAACTGCTTAGTAGTTAAGTAGCTAGTTGTCACTTTAAGAAAATTGAAGGTATATTGTTCTAAAATTGACGGTCCTGTGTGTCCCACTTTCCTGTCTAACCTATGCATTGTTAAAATTTTATTTGACCATTTATAGCTCATCTTACTATGTGAAGGAATTTTTCAGTCCTTTTCAAATTGTCTTCAAATGTAAGCAGATAATCTAATTTCACACACTTCCAGAAAATACTTCGAACTATTTTCCCTGTCCCTTTTTAGTTAATAACTGGTTAACTTTAGTAGACAGCTTAGACAAACTAATCTTCTGTGTAATTTTTTCCCTTAAAGATTAAGATGTGATGAAACAAATCACCTGCAGCATACCTTGTAGAAGGAAAACACTTTTTTGATGACTTTTTAAAGGTACTAATTTAAAATGTCAAAGCAAATTCTATTAAGGTTTTACCTTTATTCCAAGGTTGTAATATCCCATATCACTTTATTTACTTGGTGTGGATGGGTTTTAACAAGGATTTGGTTTTGAAAGTAATTCTCTGTATTTTTATGGGGGAAAAACGGAAGCATTTCATGGACTCAGTGATCTCTCCTTCCTAGGAACTCCTAGTACTTCTTATTATTCCTTTTGTGTTTTTGTGATGTACTATTATTTTTTTCCCAGAAAAATATTTATTTTAAAATAATTTTTTTTCATTTACATGTTTATGGAGGTACAGTTTGTTGTTTCAATACATACATATATTGTATAATGATCCAATCAGAATAGTTAGCATAACTACCAACTAGACATTTTTCATTTCTCTGTAGTTATAAAATTCAAGATCCTCTTTTCTGGCTATCTTGAAATATACAATACAATATTATTAGCTATTGTCACTCTAGGACACCAGAACTTATTCTTCCTATCTAACTGTAACTTGTAATTTTCTACCAGTCTACCAACCATTTTCAGGCCTGCCTCGCTCTCCCTTCCCTTTCCCTGCCTCTGGTAATCACTATTCTACTCTCTATTTCTCTCTTTTTAATTTATTTTTCCTGATTGACCCATGATAATTGTATATATTTATGGAGTATAATATGATGATTGGGTACATTCATACTGTGTACAGTGACTGTATCCAGGTGCTCAGTATATACATATACATCACCTCAAACATTTGTCACTTCTTTGTGTTAGGAGCATTCAACATCATCTTAAGTAGCTATTCAAAGATATGCAGTACTTTGTTGTTAACTGTACTCTCTCTCTACCTTGCTATAGAACCCTAGATCCCATTCTTCCTATCTCTCTGATATTTTGTATTCACTAACCGCCCTTTCTTCATCCTCTCTTTTCCCTTTCCCCCATCAGTCTCTAGTAACCACTATGCTACTTTCTACTTCTGTATCAACTTTTTTAGCTTCCACATATGAGCGAGAACATGTGGTATTTCTTTTTCTGTGCCTGGCTTATTTCACTTAACATAATTTTCTCAAGATCATCCACATTGCTGCAAATGGCAGACATTTAGGTTGATTGCAACTCTTGGCTATTGTGAATCAAGGCTTCATAAACATGGGAGTGCAGGTGTCCCTTTGACTTTTTGATTTCCTTTCTTTTAGATATATACCCAGTAGTAGGATTGCTGGATCATATGGTAGTTCTATCTGTAGTTGTTTGAGAAATTTCACACTGTTTTCCATAGTGGCTGTACTAATTTACATTCCCACCAGCAATGGATTAGAATTCTCCCTTCTCCTCAGCCTTGCCAGCATTTGTTATTTTCTGTTTTTTGATAATAGCCATTCTAACTGGAGTGAGGTGCTATCTCATTGTGGTTTTGATTTGCATTTCTCTGATGATTGGCAGTCTTGAGTATTGTTTCATGTACCTGTTGGCCATTTGTATGTCTTCTTTTGAAAATGTTTATTTAGTTCCTTTGCCCATTTTTAAATAGGATTATTTGGTTTTTTACTAATAAATTGTTTGAATTCTTTGTATATTCTGGATACTAATTCCCTGTCAGATGCATAGTTTGCAAATGTTTTCTCCCATTCTGGAGGTTGTCTTTTCACTCTGTTGATTGTTTCCTTGCTGTGCATAAGGTTTTTAGTTTGATATAATCCCATTTGTAAATTTTTGATTTTGTTCCCTGTGCTTCTGAAGTATATTAATAAAGCCTAGGTTTATTTTTCTGCATATGGATCTCCAGTTTTCCCAGCACCATTTACTGAAGAGATTTTCCTTTCCCCAATGTATTTTCTTGGCTCCTTTGTCAAAAATCAGTTGGCTGTCTGTAGGTATGTAGATTTACTTCTGAATTCTCTATTCTGTTCCATTGGTTTATGTGTCTGTTTTGGTGCCAGTACCATGCTGTTTTGATTACTAATGCTTTGTAGTATAGTTTGAAGTTAGGAAGTGTGGTACCTCCCACTTTGTTCTTTTTGTTCAGGATTGCTTTGGCTATTCAGGGTCTCTTGTTGTTCCATAAAATTTTTGAATTATTTTTTCTGTTTCTGTTAAATATGTCACTGGTAGTTTGATAGGGATTGCATTGACTCTGTAGATTGCTTTGGGTAGTATGGCCATTTTGATGATATTGATTCTTCTAACCAATGAGTATGGGATGTGTTTCCATTTTTTTGTGTGTCGTCTTTAATTTCTTTAATCAGTGTTTTATAATTTTCATTGTAGAGATCTTTCACTGCCTTGGAAAATTTTATTCCAAGTTATTTTATTTTATTTTATTTTTTGTTGCTATTGTAAATGGGATAGCTTTCTTGATTTCTTTTTCTGATAGTTTGTATAGAAATACTACTGATTTTTGTATATGATTTTGTATCCTGAAATTTTTCTGAATTTATCAGTTCTAGGAGTTTTTTGGTAGAGTCTTTAGGTTTCTCTGTATGTAAAATCTTGTTACCTGTATATAGGGACAACTTGATTTCCTCCTTTCCAATTTAGATGCCCTTTATTTCTTTCTCTTGCCTAATTGCTCTGGCTAGGACTTCCAGTACTATGTTGAATACAGGTGGTGAGAGTGGTCATTCTTGTCTTGTTCTGGTTCTTAGGAAGAAGGCTTTCAGCTTTTCTCCATTGAGTATGATGTTAACTGTGGGTTTGTCATATATGGCCTTCATTGTATTAAGATACTTTCCTTCCATATGTAATTTGTTGATGGTCTTTATCATGAAGGATGCAAATTTTATCAAATGCTTTTTCTGCATCTATGGAGCTGTTCATTTGTTTTTGTTCTTTCATTCTTTTGATGTGATGTATTATATTTATTGATTTGCATAAGTTGAACCATCCTTGCATTCCTGGGATAAATCCCACTTGATCATCGTATATAATCTTTTTGAGGTGCTGTTTGATTCAGCTTGCATCTGTGTTCATTAGGGATATTGTCCAGCAGTTTTCTTTCTTTGTTGTGTCTTTGCCTAGTTTTGGTATCAGGGTAATGCTGGCCTTATAGTATGAGTCTGGAAGAATTCCATCCACTTAAATTTTTTGGAATAGTTTAAGAAGTATTGGTATCAGTTCTTCTTTAATATTTGGTAGAATTCAGCAGTAAGGCCTGCAGTGAAGTGACCCATCCAGAAGTTTTTGGGAAGTGGATGGGGCTACTAGGCAGGCCTACAGTTAAGGGGCCAGTGCAGCTGCTTCTGGGACTGTTGGCAAGACTGCTTGGTGGGACTGTTTGGGATGGAACCCCCTGGCTGCTTCTACAGGAGAGGTGGATGCACTTTATTTTCACTGGCCCGAGGGCATAGTTGTTAGGGTGGAGACCCAAGAGCTGTTTTTCCAGGTTGGGGCTCAGGTGCACAAAACTCAGTCAGCTGGTAGGGCTGGAGGGGTATGGGAGGAGTACGGGGCTCAGGTGCACAAAACTCAGTCAGCTGGTAGGGCTGGAGGGGTATGGGAGGAGTACTCTGGGATGAGGGCAGAGTCTCAAGGCTGGAGAAGTGTAGTGGCTACTGGTCCCAGGGCTGGGCCTACTCCCTTTAAGGCTCCAGTTTCAAGAGTGGGAGGAGTACTCTGGGATGAGGGCAGAGTCTCAAGGCTGGGGAAGTGTAGTGGCTACTGGTCCCAGGGCTGGGCCTACTCCCTTTAAGGCTCCAGTTTCAAGATGGCACCATCCTATATTGGCATGGGTCATGAAGGTAGGGGAGTGGGAATGCATAGTTTCTGCTAGCGTTCTAGAGCAATGCAGTGTGTGTATTCTAGGCCATTCCCACACTTGGCTCTGGGCTTGTCCTGCCAAAAGATCTGCTGGCCTTTGTAGTGAGGATGGGGGCTAGTGTGGGTCCTCTGCCTACCTTTTCACTGTAAGAGAAAATTCTTCCTGTGCTGATCCTGGTGTTGGAGATGTGGCTACTGAGGCCGTGTGCCTCTATCTCCTCTTTATGCCACAATCCTGGGCTTTTGCGCTTCACAGGGATCTCACCAGTCTCCTGCTTCTCACCTATGCTCCTCCACCAATGCCCTGTCAATATTTAGTTGTCTATTAGTTGTCTGGTCCTTTTTTGTGTGAGGAACGTGTTCTTGGCACCTCTCGTGTACCATCTTGCTCTGCCTCCCTTTGTTATGTACTGTTATGAACCTTTTGAATTATTCAGCTTTTTATTTGTCTGGATAGTTGTCTCACTAAAACACTGTAAACTCCTTGAGTCAGAGATTTGTATGTTCCATGCAGTAATGGACTTTGAAAAAGGCATAGGACTGAATATAAGATATGCTGGAAAGGAAAATGATTTAGAAAGTAACTGTGTCAGTTAAGATGAGGGTGACTGCATATAACAAAAAAAGAGACATCGATCTTATCCCTCCCCTAGCCTTAGCATGTTGCCTCATGGTCCAAGATAGCTGTTAAAACTTAAGCTATTGCATCAGTATTATAGTTAGCAGGAAGGAGCAAAGACCGAGAAGAGTGCTCCCTTCCCTTTAAAGATACTTCTGGGAAGTTACACATAACATTTCCTTTTTGGCTAAAATTCTGTCACATGACCACAACTAACTGTAAGAATGACAACCAGGGAATGTTGTCTTTTGGCTGGGCATCAATGTACCCAGCTAAAAATTGGGGTTCTTTTAAGTAGAAAGAAGGGGAAGGTAGATAATTAGTCATGTATGCTGCAGGAATCATTTTTATTTTCAAGTGTTTCAGTATTTATGAGGCAGTTGATAATATGTATTCTAAAAAATACGTAGAAAATTTGTGTTCCTTGAGATCATTCATGGAATATATTTTAGTTATCAGTCCAGATCTAAACAAGGTGATGAGCGTGGCTTCTAATCATGTTTTTTTTTTTTTTAATGTTTGAACTGTCAATGTCTTCTTTAAAAAGTATTAAAAATCACTTTAAAAATTATACTAGAAATGCGCTTTCTTTTAGAAAATAGTCAGGAAATACAGAGCACCAATAAGCAGGAAACAAAAGCTACCTAAATTGAACTGTCCACCATTAACATTTTTGGTGTACATCTGTCTGTCCAGACTTTTTCTGTTAATACGTAAAAATGCATTGTGTGTAATGAGTACAGAGTTTTAGTTTTGGATGATGAGAAAGTTCTGGGGATTGTGGTGCTGATGGTTATACAACAGTATGAATGCATTTAATGCTACTGATCTGCACACTTGAAAATGGTAAATTTTATATATTATTTACCATGATAAAAAAATTGATTGTTTACAAAAATGTGATTGTATTCAACATATTCTTTTGTAATATGCTTTTTATACTCAACCATGAAAAGAGAACACCTTTCCACCTGAATAAATATATTTTTGCAGCATGGTTTTTTGTGACTGAATATTTATTTTATCCTTTGGATGTACAACCTTTTATTGAGGGGAGTGTTGAAGCAAATAACAAGGAGTGTTAGCATTTTCCTTTTTAAGTGGATTCACAGAGAGCTTTGTGATGCATGGCAGAGGACCTGGGGAAATAACCAGATGATGGAAACTGAAACTCCCCTGGGTCCTTAAAACTGTGTCTGCCTTGTTCAAATGATTCTCTAAATAAACTGCTTTAATGTTCTGATGTCAACAAGGCAGCTTTCCTTTTATATTTTCACATATAATTTTTTTATTTGTCTAAAAGGATGTTTATTCCAGACTAGTGGTTCTTTTGGATTTCTTCCCAACTAAGTTAATGTCATATTTAGAGGAATCAGAGCAAAAGAGAAGCATAGATGGATAACATCACACCCTGAGAAACAGTTCCTTCATACAGGATCAGATGCCAACAATGGCAGGTGTGTCTAACATTTTGGCATTGGTAAGCCAGTCTCAGACTGGTTTCCTCCTTGATTGGAGGTCTGGCTCCCCCTGAGGTGCTGTTTCCACTACAGCCCCTTCCGAGAGGATGCTTGTCATTTTCCCACAACTTCACTGTCACAGTGTTATTGTCCTCCCATGTCCTCCTTGCCCCTTTTAGACCATCATTTTTTTTTTACCTGCTGCAAGATACTCTGCTTCTTTAAGGATGCTTTTGCTACCTAGCTAAATTAACTTATTTTTTTCGGTGCCATCATTAACAGTTGTCCCCCAGCTCACCTCCACTTTACTCTCTGTCTTCTTATACTTGTACCTCCACTTCTTCCATTATTCTTCTTCCAATTCCCTTCTCTCTCCATTTTTTTTTAAAGCCACATCTTTGATACCTTCCATGTCACTTTTCTACCCACTTTTACCTGTCTTCTGAAATTTAGATGTTTGCCACTCTGGCCATAACTTTTTTTTTTATCATTCCAGCGTATACACCAAACCTTCAGCCTTATGAGGACTTGCAGTTTCAATGGATAAGTTCCTCAGTGTCCTTTCTCTTCAGTTTAGATTCCGTGGACCATAACTTTAACTTTGCTCCTGTCAACTAATTAATCTCTCATGTCCCATTATCAGTCATATGTGCCTGTTAAATTCCCACTGTTGGTGATTTAGCTTTTTCTGTGATTGCTCCTGAGCTTCCGAGTTCATTTGAAGAAAATTATAAAGCAAGGCAGATTAATGCTACAGTAAATACATAGGTACCTACTTCATCTGGCCTCTCAGCATTACCCAGCAATCTTGTTTTATTTCCTGATTAACTCTCTCTCCCATTCTCTATGAAAACATGCTTCACGTGGGCCTTCTCCTTATGGTCTCAGCTCATGTCCACTTTCTCACACAGATCTTCCCCAGAGCACCTCACATAAAGTAGTTCTCCCTAAACACTCTCAAATCCATTACCCTGTTTAATTTCCCTCATTACAGTATCAGTGCAAAATTGTTTTATTTTATTTGTTTACTTATTCATTTTATGTGTTTCTACAAAACTTAAAGATCACGTGAACAGGAAATTTATCCTTCTTCCTTTGGTGCTGTTACTCAGTGCCTGGAATAGTACCTAACACGTGATAGGCACTCAAAACATAATTGTTCAATGAATAAATGGCAATTTCATTTATTTTCCACTGTTCTCAAATATCTTACACATCAATTCTGCCTTAATACTCAACATATGACTACTTCTAAGTCAAAAGGAAAAATAGAATTCTTCAGGTGGAAAATTCTTTCCTAATCTGCCATCAATATTACAAACCTTCTCACATGGTTATTTTTCCTCTGACCCTTCTGTTTTGAAAGAAAAAGTTTTCTCTTTTTTTTTTTGTGTCCCATCTCCTTCTTCCTTAGAGGTATCTTGACTTTTCTCTGATCCTCTCTCCTAAATCCTGTATGTAGCCTAGGGATTATGAGCATAGACTTTGCAATCAGACATACTTGGATTCAAATTTGAGGTCTGTTACTATGAAATTTTGGGCAAATTGTGTAATATCTCTCAGCCTCAGTTTCCTTGTATGTTAGTTGAAGATAATACCTATGTTATAGGGTTGTTGTGAAGATTAAAAGAGATAATATCTTTAAAGTACTGTTGGGAAAGTGGAACAATTTGGTCAGGCTCCCCTCGCCTTGGAGCCCGTTCAGTGTGGTTCGGTAACATTGTGTGTGGGGGTGGAGTATGTGCACCTGCAAGGCGGTGCCACTTTGGCTGGTTTTTACTGCCTTGGGCGCCTGCCCTGCACGGCCATGTTTTTCCAGACCTGCAGCTTCTAAGGACCGTGTGACCGGTTGCCTAGCTTATAGACTTGCGTGAAAGGGTCTGGTGACCCAGCCTGGCATATGAAGGGTTTGTGACCCAATCTGTGAATGGGATTGAGGGGTCTGGGAGCTCCAGACCTAGCCCTAGTTCAACCATCAGCCCAGTTGGTGCAGGATTACCGGCAGGTAAAAGAGCCGCGACCACTAGCATGGTCGCCTAGCTTTACAGCTTTGTCAGGAACAGGATTAAGAGCTAGACAATTGACACTGTGAGATTTCCAGGCCTCGCAGTAGCCCTTGTCATAACAAGACAAGTACTAAGCACTGTGGCTGGTACATAGTAAGTACTCAAAAGAAAGGTCCTTATCTGCTCTTTTGTTTTCTGTGGTTTCAGTTACCTGTGTTCAACTACAGTCCAAAAACATTATAATGGAAAACTCCAGAAATAAACAATTCATAAGTTTTTAATGCTGTGTCACGATGCTTACGTCATTCACCTTTCATCTCATCACATAGGCATTTTATCACCTCACATCATCACAAGAAGGGTGAGCACAGTGCAATAAGATACTTTGAGAGAGAGAGAGTGTACACATTTATTTATTTAATTGTTCTATTTTATTATCAGTTATTAATCTCTCACTGTGTCTAATTTATAAATTAAATTTTACCATAGGTATGTACGTATAGGAAAAAACATAGTATATGTAGAGTTCCACACTATCCCCAGTTTCAGACATCCACTGGGGGTCTTGAAACATATCCCCGTGGATATGGGGCACTACTGTATTATTATTAACTCCATTTCTACTGGCTCCTAAGTTCATTAAGTGTCTCTCATCTTAAAAAATTGTTCTACTTCAACTATATATTTAGCACTCTTCTTCTCTTTTCCCCATTACAGCCATTCTCGACTTTTTTCTGTCCTACTCCCCTGGAAACCCACTTAGTCTGGCTTCCCAAGCATTTCAGGTTTTTTTTTCCTAATCTCATTACTTTCCCACCACTCCCTCTCCAAGCCTGTTCTGCCTCCAATGACTTCGTCTCCCAGTGGTTCAAGTCAGAAACTTAAGGGATACCCTTGTCTCTTTTAGCCCTCCCTACATTCCACCATCAGTCAGAGTTCTGATAATTCTGTCTCCTTAATAGTTCCTAAATTTTTCTGCATCTCTTCTTCTTTAGCTGCCACCATTCCAACCCAAGGCACTATCATATCTCACAGGAGTGTGGCAATAGCTTTCTACCTTCACCCCTTTTATCACACTGTTCTATACTCCACACTGTAGATAGTGTGATCAAAAAATGCCATGCTGATAATGTTATTCTCCTTTCTAAGTAACTTCGTGGGCAGGCCCTGTTTACCTCTTCAGCTTTATCTTGCACTGTTGTTCCCCTGTCCATGCTCTGGCCCTATTGAATGTACTTTCAGTTTCTTTCACCTCTCTCTTGACTCTAAGCTTTTTGTGTACTGTTCCTCTGATTCTTTCATCATCTATCTTTGTCTAATTCCTACTTAGCCTCTGGTTTCAAACTAACTTTTACTTCCTCAGGTGACTTTTCCTGTAGGCTAGGTATCCCTGTGGTCTGTTTCATATCACCCCGTCATTGTGCTTGCTTCACTTCATAGTAACATCCCTGAAGGCAGGAGCCATGTCTTTTGTGTTCTCTAGCACAGTGCCTGGCCTACAGTAGACACTCAGTAAAATTTTGTCCAGTGTTGTTAAATAATTAACTCAGCCAGGAGAAAAGCCATTCTATATAAAAATATGTGAGGATTTAGAGCTACCTATTGTGCTCCTGTATTTAGCTTCAGATACTTCTTTAAACATAAATAAATATGGAAAATAATAGTGTTGCTCTTCAACGTAAGCTCTTCTTTTTCTATCCTCACATATTCCCTTATTTTTAAATCATGCAATGTTTATTTTTATTCTGTACTACAAACGCCAATCGTTTTTTGTTTTCATTTGGATGCTTTTGAGTGTTAATTGCCAATTAGCATCAGCACTTCTACAGACTTTCATTCCATCTTCTGTCTATATTTGCATGACATTTACATGGATACTTTGTGAAGTTTTTCAACTAGAAGTTGAGTTGAAATCATGCAGTCTTCAAACAGCGCATCCTAGAAGATAATGGAACACGGTGAGCTGTCATTCTCCAGCAAGCTAAATAGAAAGTGCTAGGAGGGCAGAGGGCTGTGGCTCACACTGTTTTGGCCACTTCAGAGCCCCTCCCACAGACTACTCCAAGGAGACCGCTCAAGGGGGACCTGTTGATGGATTAATGATCCTCTCCTTCCTAGTCATCATTGAACTGAAGTAGGCTATGGGGCTGAATCATCCCTGCCAGGGAAGAAAGAATGCTTTGGAAAGTCTTGGGTAAATATAACCTTATAGATAAAAGGCATTTTCTTCAACTTTATGAAAGATTCATTATGGAAGGTAGTTGATACTGATTGTTTATGTTATTCCTAAGAAAGAAGTCTTTTTTTGTATTTTTTAAAACTCTGAGACACAAATCTATTACTATACATTAGTTTTCCTTGCCATTTTTATGTGACCACTATTTGTTAATGTAGTCTGGGGGAGATTTTGTTCATTTTTTGGTGCAAAAAATAATTAGAAACATTCCTAATCTTGAAGTTACTAGAAGATAAGGTTTGTTAGAATTCTTTTCTGACCCAGAACAAATTAGACTATTTTTAGATCAGTAAAGGATTATTTGCCTTCTTAAGCCTGCAACATGAAATGTTGAGAAGATAGATTATTTATATAACCTCAACTGATAACAAAATTGACATCAAATAGAGTTAATTAAAATAATAGATGTACCTTGTACACAATTTCAAGCAGATACAGATACCACTTTTAACAAAAAGGTAAATCTCTTGTTTTAAAGTCCCCCAAAAGAAGGTTACATAGACTGTTACGGTAACAAAGCTTCCAAAGCAAAAATCCTTCAGGGAGAAAGAGTAAGCCATTCCATTTTTTAAGTCTTCTCTGTCAAATGTCTATGCCCAAAGGACCTGGAGGGCTCATCTGAAGTGCTTGGGATTCCTAATGTTGCAATTATAGGCAAATTTATCTGCATATACCTTGGATATCAAGCAGAGATCACAGCAGGATATGATTGAAGGGAATTAACTTTGGGATTCCAAAGTTATATATATCCTAAATCCATATTGAGGAAAGATCTACTTCCTGGTTGCAATATGATGTCTGGTTCTTTTGCACTCTGATTAATATAATTTACCCCATTTTTTTCCCTTATATAAATCAAACTGTGGAGATTCTATACTCTTGGATTTCATTGTTTTATCTGTTATTTCCAGAGCCTGAATTTTTTTTTTCTTTTTTCTTTTCTTTCTCTTTTAAAAAATAACCTAAGGTGTTTGTTTAGAAGATTGGAAGGATGTCAGTTTTACAGGGTTCAAAAATGAGTTGTTTTTGTCTTATATAGATGCTCAGATACTCTGTGAGAACATCAGCTAATGCGAGGAAAGTTAATTCAGGTCTTAAAAAAGTGAAAAATTATTTTCTCACAAATTAACATATCCTGAATTATATTCTTGAGTGGGATATGTAAATAAGAAAATATGACATCAATTTCCCCATTCTTGAGTACTAATATGCAAGGAAAGGCTTTCCTCATTACTCTTTTACAACTTTAAGACTCCAGAAGTTTGAGTCTAGCTGCCATTTATAACCCTGTTTTGATGGGGAAAATATATCCACAGTTTGACAGGGAAACAGCAGTCAGAGCAGTTTTGCCATCTCACTACTTCCTTTAATTCTTCCTCTAAATGCTGCTCTGTTGTCATATGTTGTTACTAAGAATCTGGCATTAGGAATGTGTAGCTATTATGCATCAAACTTCTAGGGAAAATAAGAATAAGCTGTTGCCATCATTATATATCCAATTGTTAAAAAATAGAGATTATATATATTACAGACGGAGCCTTTAGAGAGAAGATTCAATTGAAAATACTGTGCACCAGTTCTTAATAACTTAAATGCAAATACTGGCATATGTCCAGAAACTAAGGTTCAATTAAGTGCAGTGGTTTCATCTTACAAAATCATTTTTCCACCAACAAATCTTGGCAGCCATATTGATGACGTCTTATGAAAGAGGCAGATGGGACTATGAAGAGGCCTGAAATCTATTTCTTTATACTAACTTTCTAATTCCTCTTTTTTTTTCTTTTTAAATGTCAAGATCCAGGCCTAGAAATCAAGCACCCTGATTTTCCTCTGGTTTTCTAGTCATGAGTCTAGTTATTCTAGTTGTCTCTTACCTGTTCAGAAGTTATAGTTTGTAATCATGGCATAAGTGGAGGTTATAAAAGTGGAAATTGGATATGATCTAGATGGCAGTTTATAGACTTAGTTTCAAAGAACATTTTTTACCTGGAAACTAAATAAGAAGGGTTAAGGCATTTTTCTGTGATCAGGGGTTCTTTGTCTTCCTCCATGACCACCATGGTCTCTCAGGAATCTCTTACCTGCTCATGTCAGAATTCTTTTTTTTTTTACCCCCAAAGAGTCCAAAGCTTTATGGGGATTATTTATTGTAGCCTCACAATAGTCTAGAGAAGTAAGTAGAGGTTATATGACACCATCTTTATTTTTAAAGCGAAGTGAGGAACATATAAATCTCTTCACTGAAGTTACAGAATGAGGCAGTGGTAGAGGCAGAAATAGACTCCTTAGTCAGAAATGTCTCCTAATTTTGGCCCTTACGTCTAAGATGCAGTAGACTGTTTGGCCTTTCTCTAAACAGGCCTTTGACATTTAGGGTGTGTGGAAAGTATGTGATCCCGTCAGAGTTTTGCTGTTTAGTTATTCTTTTCCTGTTAAAGTAATGACTAGAGATGGAAGAAAATAGAAAGAACATTCAATCTTTATTTCAGCCTCTGCAGTTATTACATGTGGGCTTTGGACAGAGAGTGCTTTTATTTCCTGGGAATTACTTTTCTGTCTTTATACTTGACTTAGAAAAAATTTGTCTTCAAAATTTGTCAAAATTTCGCTGATATTGAGAATTTGGGAGAAGTTATTATTATTATTTTTTTTTCATTCAAGCTTTATGTGTGAGAACTAGACTTTTGAAATATTGTATATTCTAATACTAATCTACATGGAAGGAGAGGATCTGGGGAAATAACTAAAATTTTATATTTTAGAATGTAGGTTAGTGCCTTTTTCTCTTTTTTATAACCTGAAAATCAGTGCAAAACTGGATTAAATTTTTAAATTGACTTAATTCATCAATTTCTATTGGTATGGATTAAAGTTTTGAAAAGCTAACTTGTTTGTCTTATGATAAATATTTCATTTTCAGCTATATTTTCATTTGAATATTTATCATTCAGCAGTTATTTTCTTTTATGATTTTAGTTGTTTTCCTTTTTCCCCTTTGATATCCTTGTTTATTTGGAATTTTTAACATAAGACAGACATTATTTTTCTTCTTTCCTTTTTTATGGTCTGCTTCTCAAATTAACCTGCATGCCTAAACCAGTGTTATAATTCAAAATGAACAGCTGAGTCTATTATGGACAATCTTCTTATAAAGCCCAGGTTAGCACAACTGTCCTGCCAATATCTTAAACACTGCAATTTTTGTAAACTCTCCCATGTGCCTCCAGCACTTCCAATTTGTGAACAAATCTCTCTATATTTATCCCCGTTGTGTTCTTCCACATGTTTGTTTTTTAGCGTAATAACACTTGACAGTTGTAAAATTTTCCATATGCCCTATCTTGTAGAGATAAACAATGTGGGGGCTGTACATTTTCCTCAGCTTTGAAGACTTACTTTTGAAATAAACAATTCCATAGGATTTTATAGTAGGTTTTGGAAGTCATTCACACAACCATATTCTCCATGAAAGGGAAGGTAGCTGAATTTTCATCCTTTTAATATAAACTGGTTAATTGAACTTTTCTAACGGACTAAGAACAACTTAACTGCATTTAATTTTTCAAAGATTTACCAGAGCAATGCAGATCTGTGTTTGAAAGTCTTTAATAGTACTAGTTAACATCAGAAACAACCATTTTGTGGAATAAGTTCTCCAACTTATTGGTTTACTTTGGCAAGAGGGATTAGTGAAATAGTTTTGGATTTGCTTATAATTTCCTCTTTAATCTTTTACAAATTAAAAAGTTGATACTGGCATGTAATGATGGCATCCAAAGCATTTCTATTGTGGTGGTTGTTTGTTTTATAGAAAGAATCACTCTGATTCATTCATAAGCAGCCATTTCTTTTATTTTTGGTTCCCTTAGCAAATCAAGATTTTCTAATGAGTTTTATTTGTGCAAATCAGTGCAAATATCTTTTTTCTTAGCTTTATGTCCTTTTCCCCCCAAACAACTATTTATTGCCTACATTCTTCATCCTCCACCCCCCACCCCAAGATGCAAAGGTGCTTTTTTTTTTTTTTTTTTCCCTTTTTTTTTTTTTTTTTTTT
>NW_007726704.1:14694-22588 GCF_000696425.1 Galeopterus variegatus | reverse complement strand
CTTAGTGGCAGGGGCAGGTCTTTTTTCTTTTTTAAGGTTGGATAATATTCCATTGTATGGCTATACCATATTTTATTTATCTATTCATAGATTGATGGACATTTGGGTTATTTCCATTTGGGGGCTATTATAAATAGTGCTGCTATTATTTTATTTATTTATTTATTTATTTTTGTCTTTTTTCGTGACCGGCAACGGATCGCAACCCTCAGTGTCACGCCCGTACTGGGCCGGGACCGGCAACGGGATCTCAACCCTCGGTGCTGCGCCCACACCTCGCTCAGCCAGTGAGCGGGAACCGGTCTGTATGTGGGATCCGAACCCTCGGCAGGAGCGCCACCGCGCTCTCAAGCGGCGCACTGTAGTAGCGCACCACCGGGCCGGCCCCAAAGGTGCTTTTATTATTTGATTTCCTAAAGGCTTTAGGGCAGACATGTTTCATAAGTTTTCCACTGTTAAATACAAACTTGATTACATAAAAAATACAAATTGTAATAAGTATAGGTTATTTTTGTTGTTGTTATTGATTCTTTAACACATAAAACTTACTACTTTTATCCAAGAGATTTTTAACTTAGAAAACTCAAAATCGATATGTAAATCTGGTGGTATTTGCAACAATGTGTGGGATGTGGTTCATGGCCAATGGCGTGCTGAAGCGAGCCCCTACCAACTCCCAAGAGCTAATGATTAAAGTTTCAGAAATTTTGTAAGCTTATTATTAAAAATTAAATAATGTAAACTTAAAATTGAATAAATTATTTTAAAAACAAAGATAATAGGTACTCAAAACTCAATACTTCATAATTATTTTTTATTGCACCTTATTATTATCTATGTCCTTGAGGTTATTGTGTCTACTGTATCTGTATTGGAAATACTGAATAATGGTATATACTACTGTACCTCTCCTCACAACTTCGTGTTCACTGACATCATGTTTGCAGCTTCAAATAAGCCATGGTAGAAGCATTAACATGAAATCGGCAAATGCAACAAATTGAGACTTTGTTTATTGTTTTTTGATTGTCTAGACTTAAAAAAAGTGGTGGAGAAAATGTTAAATTTAAAAATGTGTTATATCTATAGCCATTGTATTATAAATACCATGAAAAACTTGAGAAATATTCTTGCATTATTTGAAAACTGTTATCTAATTCATTGAAGAAGTGGTCCACATCATGGAATGAGTGAGGTTCTGATGTATGTCAGTGTTCACTTTCTTTTTACTCATTAACTAGAACAAAACCATCAGTCATGTACAACAGAATTATAAGAATGGGATGTTGCTTCAAATATATCAGACATCAGCTGCTAAGTACATCAGGAAGCCTTTTATAGTTAGTTCTGTTTTGAAAACCATGCTACTGACACATGCTGCCTATTTTCTAACTCATATGATCCCAGACTTCCTCTTTGCTCTAAAGGTTGCTGTTAAAGAGTATGACAAATTTGTTTATATAGTGTTCAGTCATTGACATTCATCCCTTTGACCACAAATTACCTTACAAAGGTGGTTCAAAACTTTTGTGGGAAAGAGAAACATCTTAATACTGGATATATGAAATTGTAGCTTTCCTTTCCTTTGGGGAGTAATTCTATAATTTAGCCCACTGTTGGTAGGTCATTTAGATTGGTTACTTTAAGTATCAAAGGGGAAAATGACTGTTGTATTCAACGGAATTTATTTTCCTTAATCTTTTGGGTAGCTTCATGATCCATGATAGCATAGATATGTGATATGCATGAGTAAGTATGGGTAAGAATATCATTTGGTTAGAGTGTGGTTTCTAAGACTTGACTAACCAAAAGGTACTGAAATGCATTTAGAACTCTATCACATGCTCTTCCCTGACAATAGGATAATCTAGTTAAGCTTCTGCTCTCAAGAAACTTGGTAACCCTGTATCTTAGTTTGTTTTCTGTTGCTATAACAGAATACCTGATATTGGGTAATTTATAAAGGAAAGAGGTTTATTTGGCTCCAGTTCTGGAGGCTGGGAAGTCCAAGATTAGGTGGCCACATATGGCTGACTACCAGTGAGGTTCTTTGTGCTGACTAATAGCATGGCAGAAAAGTGGAAGGGGAAGCAAACATGTGTGAAAAGAAGAGGGGACAAAGGGGACTGACTCACTTTATAACAACTGACTCTTGTGAGAACTAACCCAGTCTCAAAAGAATGGCATTAATCCATTCATGAGGGTGGTTGCCTCTATGACCCAAACACCTCTTAAAGGTCTCACCACCTCTCAACACTGTTACACTGTGGACCAAATTTCAACTTGAGTTTTGTAGGGATCAAACCACATCCAAATCATAGCATCCTGTGTTAACTGATGTTTTTCAAACTTTAGTCATTTGAATATCACCCTCATTATTTTTGTCATATCTATGTACCTCTTATACTTTTATTTACCTAGTAATTTTAAAATTGACTCTTTCTTTTAAACTTAGCTTTATCCTAAGTGATAATACCCATGAAATCTTGGGTTTAAAGTGACAGTTATGTTTTTTGAATAATACCAATTAAAATATTGCCTAGCAATTACAATTTTAAAAAGTTTTTCCTGTACCACTAGTGGTATTTATACCACACTTTGGAAATATTGTACTAGTGATGGTAATAATTAGGCATTAGGCGAAATAGTTTTTAAAAAATTTTTTATTGAATCATACTTGTTTATACATATTTTTGGGATTCAATGTTGACATATGTTGATCAAATCAATATTACTAGCATATATATTGTTACAAATTATACTTATTCTATATGCCCCTTGTCCAGTCTCTCATCCCCCTCTCCTTCCCCCCTTCCCCCTCTAATTACCCTAGATTTCTTCTCTCCTTCTGAAAGAGTAATGGTTACTCTGTTGATTTGTTGCCTAGATGATCCGTCCAATGCTGAGAGGTGTGTTCAGGTCTCCCAATATTATTGTAGAGCAGATGCTTCTTCTGTCACTCTGGAATGAGCTTTGTGGAGAGATAACTCCTCTTCTTTTCTTTGGTCTCTGCTGGTGACTCTCCTTGTGTCAATGCACTCCAGTGGCTGGTGGACCATCTGCGTGTTGGTTGTGGTGTCTAGCAGCTTTTACGGTAGCTGTGGTTATTGTGGTGGCTGTGGTGGGCCTTCCACATGGAGGTGTTTTTGGCATGCTCCTTCCCTAATTGGTGGTGGCAATGGCAGTGTGCCTGGTTGTGGGAGGAGGTCTGGTCCTCAGATCCATGCCTCAGGACTCCAGGCAGGCCCCTTGGCACTGGTGGTGTGCCTGGTTGTGGGTGTGGGGGGGGTCCAGTCCCCAACTCCATGCCTCAGGACACTGGGCAGGCCCTGTCGCACTGGCAGCATGCCTGGTTGTGGGCAGAGGGTCCAGTCCCCAGCTCCATACCCTGGCCAGGCCCCGTGGCACTGGCTGTGTGCCTGGTTGTCCCCCCTTTCTGGCTTGGTAGCTCAGAGGACTTCTGGTCCTTCTAGGTGTTCTCGGTGTTCTTTGGTGGAATGAGACCTTTACTAGTTAATATCAAACTTTGTCTCTGGTTGTGAGTACTCTGGCTTTTCTTTCAGTTCTGTGTGGAATTATTTGCTGTTCCCACCACTTAAACTCTGCACTGGAACTAATTTGTTGTACTTTGCTTACTTCTAAAGTGGGGGAACTTCCTGTGGGGACCAGCACTTGAGCTCTGTGGTTGAGCTAAATTGCTGCTTTGCTGTTAACTCCCTGGGGAAGGCTTTTTGTGCAGTTCAGGTTTTAGTGGTTGACTTTATAGATAGACTTCCAGGTTTAGTGAAATCCAATGCACCTGGGTTGTGTAGAAACACTGATCTGGGCCCGAGTCTTTTCATTAAACTGCACCCCATGCAATTCTATATTCCTGACCAGTCTCCTCTGAGTGGTCCTATGCTGATTGGGGGACAGATCACCTGTCCTTGCTGTGTCCCAGCGTTCTCCTGGTGGGCCTGTCTCCCCCACCGCCCATTCTGCAAACACTTCCCATGGGATGGGTTGTAGCTGGCCCCTTGCAATGACTCAGCAGCCTGAGTGGCTCCTTTTTTCAGTTGTTGTGGCTCCTTGCTCCTATGTGTGTCCACGGGAACCCTATTAGTGGTCTTGCTGGCCTGGGGGCCACCAAGGCCCTCTTCTCCCCTGCTGCCTCCATGCAACTTCATCCGAAGAGCAGAGCTGTGGCTTTTGCCGGCTCCTGCTCTGTGTGCTAAGCAGCTGCAGCCTGGAAGCAGCCAGGGCTCAAAATGGTCAGAGAGGTTTTTTTCTTTCTCTCATCGTGGCTGACCTTCCTGCACTCCATAGGTCTCTCCTCCTTTTCCCCTGAGCTCTAGTGACCACAGCTTGGCTGTTGTTGCTTTTTAAAAGTTGCAAGTTAGTTGATTTGTGGGAGAGAGTCACACTGGGGACTGTCTATTCTGCCATCTTGACTGGAAATTTAGGTGAAATAGTTTTGCTCATTCCTCACATCAGTGTTCTGAGTTAAGCATTGCCACCTCCGTTTAACACATGAGGAAACTGAGAAATCAGAGAAGTAACTTGTCCAAGATCATGAGGCAAGCCAGAACTTATCTGACCAAGATCCATACTAACCCTTGCTACAGTAGCATTAGCATCACATGGGAGCCTGTTGGAAATGCAGAACCTCTGACCCCACTCCAGACCTCCTGAGTCAGAATCTTCATTTTAACAAGATCCCCCAGGGGATTCTCATGCGCATTAAAGTTTGGGAAGCACTGAGCGGGACTCCTAGGCCTCCTGCCTTTCATAAGAGAAGATGGATGACTTGGTCACTGTCTGGTCTCCTTTTCTCTTTGCAGTATTTTCATCATGCCGTGATGTTCAGGCTACAACTATTTTTAAGAAATTTGGTATTGGTGGGAAGGTAGGAGATAATATTCTCAAACATTTTGATTATTTTTCTCTCCTAAAGTCATCTTTTGTCTACTTTCCTTCTATTCTTCATTGGGGTACCAAGACTAGGCTCAGGGGTCAACCTTTTCACTCTTTTCTCTCCTTGTTTCCTTCCCCAGCAGCCACAGATCAAGTTCTTGCCCTTTGGAAAGGTTGGTCATTCTTTTCCTGCTTAACCCAAACCTAGGTCCTGAGAACTGTCTGCAAGCCTGTAGCTAATTCTCAATTATTTCTTTATGGTTGTAGTAATATGTATGCCATCCTGACTCTTGGCTTCTTTCCTTTTCTATATAGCTCTCTGTTGCTCAGCTATTTTACTGCTTGCTTTTCATTTTACTAACACGTGCCTACTTTTGCATTCATAAGGCCTCTGTTTCCATTCTACCATGCATCCTTCTGCTTCTCACTTTTGCGGTTGCTCTCATAATTATAAGTTTCATATAAGCAGAAGCCTTAGGAAAACCCATAAAGACAATCTTCTGGAAATGGTCGTAGTGCTGGGAATTTGATGGTTGGATCTGGGAATATCAGTAATATCTATAACTGATGAGTGTAGCTGGCTATAGATTCTGACATATTCTAGTGTGTCATTAGCATTTCATCAGTGTGTTGTCTTTGTCGTTTCTTTACAGAGTTTCCCTTTGAATCCTATATCTATACGGTTTCTGGACACTGCACTTGGTTTGTACAGTTACAGGCCCTCTTATTGGTATTATATAGTTGTTTATTCAATCTCCAAGATGATTAGTTACTTAAGATGAGTACAAGTTAAATCTATTCATGAGACCAAAGCTTGCTTTCTTGCTCACTGATGGCCAGATACAGGTCATAATAGTATTTTATTTTCTTAACTTTGAATAGTGTTAAAGGAGAGTTGACTCATTTGAATTATAGGAGGTACTGAAAGAAAACTCTATTATTACATTTTGTAAAGCAGAAACAAAGAGGAATAGTTGTTTCTTACCATAGTTAATTCAGGCTGAAAGATCTGTTTATTAGCCAACTGGAGACACACCTATCCCCATCCCAGATTTTTTTAATAGTCTTCAATTTTGCAATCATTTAGAATTGAGGTATTTTTTTCCTTTCTGCTACTTTTTTGTACACACCCTTCTTTCCTCTCCTTTGCCATACTTTTGTTTCCTTGAGAAAAGGAGAGTCCCTCTTAGAGTGTAGAATAAACATTTCTTTGTAAAGTGTGACTTATTTATGCTTCAGGGGTTGTCAGTGTATACACAATAGAGAAGGTGATGGAGGCGCCTAGGCATGCCAAGTCAGCACTTTGTGTGTGTTGAGGCCAAAGAGCATGTTGAGCAGGCTGAAAAAATTTTTAACAAGTCAGAACATTTTGCAATTTCCATATTTATCAAACATGTCAGGGGATGGGATCACAAAGCCTTCCAAGGATTAACTGCCTCTCAGACTTGAACTGTTTTATTAAGATAGAGGAAGCCAAGTTCTCAACACCCCATGATTTGCTCTAATAACCACAAGAGTCAGAATGTAGGTGTTCCTCGCTGAATGAAAGGTAATCCTGAGGCAAAATGCTCTTTGACTGGAAAAAAAAAAAATCTTTCAACAGATGAACTATGTGTGAATCTTTCTAACAGAACTTAGGAGTTGGGAGTTTATTTACCTACAGCTTCAGTTTTATTAATTCTCTGGTTGGTGGTTCTTGACCTTTGACAGTTTAAGGACTTATATTATAAAGCCTAAGTAAAAGGTGTTCAGAAACATGCAGACATTCTCAAAGAGATATTGGCTTTTGGGGGCTTGGCAAGACATCCTAGAGTTATTATTTGTTTTCAAATGTTTGGGGTTTGGCAGATACTAAGATGCATTTTGCCAAAGCACTTTCCTTTGAATCTTAGTATACAGAAATACGTTGGGTGGAATTTAATTGGTGATTTATTTGCATTATACTGATCAGAATGCTGTTTTGGAAAAGATATTTGATGACTGAGAAATATTAAGAGTTTTACAAACAGTTTTTAGTACCAACTTTTTCTTAAATGGGGTGAAAAATGGAATTCAAGCCCCAAATATTTTCAGTTAGATTTGGAACTTGGAATCTTTAACTAAGTAGTACTTTCCAAATTTGTCTGTATCACTTTCTCCACAAAAGCTAATCAGATTTATTTCTCTGGCTTGATCTAAAATCTTTAGAAAAGTTGCAGAGCTGATCTGCAACCTTGAGCCATTGCTTAATTTGAAAATTAATGGTAGAAAATGGTTTTCAACAGGTAAGTAGAGACAGAAACTCTCTTCTGGAGAAATAATAATAATAATTTTTTTTTTTTTCTAAAAAGAAACACCCATGGAGACTAAACGTAGATCTTTGGTTCTAAAGCCAAATTGCCAGAGATGGCATGACCCCTGAGAAGCCTAAAGTTACATAAAGTACCATGAGGTAGCTTTTCCATTACAGTTTGCAGAAAAGGTTGTAAAAGAAGGAAGCATGCTGAGACTTTACAAATGAGGACTAAGCCATAAACTTTTTAAAGAACAGGGAAAGGACAAGGCCAACTGTGGCACCCAACTTCTTATTGCCCACCAGGTTGCAACAAAGTATGATGACAAAAACAGGTTTCTTCTGGTCTGTCAACTTCCTATCTTTTGTAACTGGCCCAGAAAAAGCAGTGCCGGCAACTTGAATGACTGCTCACTGTCTCCTTGAGAAAATAGCAGTGCAAACAAGCATCCAGCAGGAGAAGGAAGAAGCATTTAAACAAACTCATGTTCAAGTTGTTTTGAGACCAACTGGTAGGAAGTGTTGGGAAATTCTAGTTATGAATTGTACACAGTGGTGTAAGGAGAAGGGCAGAGTGATAGACTCTTCTATTTGCTTCAAACGGTGGGGTGAAGGAGGTTATAAGCATATCATTGGGCCAGTGTTGGCGGTTTTCTTCTCTCCCTTAATCCATATGTTCTTCAGAATGTTTAAAATGCCAAAATAGCAAGATTTGTTTTGATTTCTTGA